>NW_005187784.1:263709-302062 GCF_000239375.1 Pundamilia nyererei | reverse complement strand
ACTGGCCTTGCGATCTTACTTCTGTCTAGTGCTCATCACAAAGCTTTCTCTTCTACTGTCTGGCTGCTGGATCCCCAGAGGCTGCAGGAAACAAGTCTTATCCCTGCTTTATCTGCACAATAAAAATACAGTAGCCTCCTGGTGAAGACGCTGGTTGCCCGGCTGTCTGCACTGCGGACAATCTCAAACCTCTCTTTAAGGTTGATCCTCACCTCAACTTACCTGGAAAAGAGGATTTGACGTGTGAATTATAATTTTAGATAATTCTCTAAAACCTGATGCGAGCACACAAATGAACATTCATCATGAGTTGTCACACATGTATTACTTCCAGGAATTTTAAATTATTCCAGTGCAGGGTTAAATTGGCTGCTTTCTAATTGCATCATTATAATCCTGTTGGTGTTCCATCATCACAATCATAAACCATTTATTCTCAGCCGCGCTGTCACCGGGAAGCATGTTTCTACATCAACATGCTTAAATGAGTAGCTTCATGATGAAATCAAAAGACAGAGGTGGCCTCGGTGATGAGAAGTCATAGTCTTGACCCATGCTCGATAGCTGCATAGACAAATGGCTTCAGCATCTAAACCGAGCACTGGCCTGTCTTGCTGCACAGCTTCCCTCGGTCAGCTGTGCACCTAATTTTTTGCAAATAATTGCAAAAGCGACACATAAGGCAAAAAGTGGCACTAGAAGTGATGCATGCTGTTTAATTTTTAAACCTGCCTAATTATTCAGACTCTGCAAAATTTTGAAATGCTGTCTATAAAATGTTGGTCTACCACTTCGTATACCAGAAATGTCACAACCTGCTGAGGTTCCCGTGTGGTTTTGTGACCTTTATCTGCCACATTAGCTTCTGCCTGCTGCATTAGTTTTCTTTTCTTTTTTTCATCATTGTCCTGGGGCAAAACCTGGAAAAAAGCTGGGGTGAAAATAGGACAGCAACCTCCAGATTTTACCTCAACTAGGAAAAATCAGAATCAGAATTTGATGCTTGACCATAAAACCCAACACCCTCCTGTTGGTGGCTCAGCTCTCAGCAACTTAATTCTTCCAGCCCTTCTCCCTTTGATACCAGCAAGAGGCTCTTTCTGCTGCTTCCCTAATCCTGCACACAGCTGTCTTCAATTCATTCCCTTTTTACCCCACTTCTACAGAAAACAGCTGTACTTGCCACCCTCTCTGTCTGCACTCTTTGATAATGTCTTGGTATTTATTTATTTTAGGGTTTTCCTTTCCTGAGCCTTATCACAGCCTTCTTCCAGTGGCACAGTAAAGTCCATAAAGATGACCTTCTTAACCTGGTCTGATTGTGCTGGCAGAGGTCTGAAAACAGCTGTGTGTTCGGCTGATAGAGTTTGGGAGGTTGAGCAAACAAGAATGGGAGAAACTTCCCAAAAATAGGTGTTCCAAGCTTGTAGCATCAAAAGTCTTGAATACCTATATACATATTTTGTTTTTTTTATATTTTGAATGGAGTTGCAAAATCTTTCAAGCTAACTTTTGTGACTTTGTCATCATGGGTTATTGTGATTGGAATTTTGAGGTACAAAATGAATTGAATCCATTTTGGAATACAGCTGTAACATGACAAAATGGGAAAGAGGTGAAGCGTTGTAGACTTCAGTGAAGCATCACAATAAGAGCAGAGTCCCAACATTGGTAGGAAGTAGGACAGCAGCCTGGCAGTTGTGGAGATGAAGCAAGTGGAGAGTTGGGTCAAATGGTGAAATATATATCTGCCCTATGTAACTTATGTTTAAGCTAAAAAACAAATACAGAACTTAATCGATTTAGGAGGAAGTTTATCTATTAACACTTGATAACTAACCTTATCAGGATGCAATATTGCCGCACAATACCAGTGCTCAATCAATTTTTGTCGCCCCACTCCTACCAGTTGTCCATTCCTGCCTCCTGAGTGCTTGAGCTCTCTGTTATCTTTTTTTTTGCTATTGTTTGCTTGCTTGATATAAATGTGGACTGAGCAAAAAAACATAAAAAAAATCTTCTCCTATTCTTCTATTTCTTTTTTTTCAATCAGGTTTCTTTCAAGGTGGCAAAGTACTCCCTGTCTGCAGATCTAAAGTATGCACTCTTTGCCTATGACGTCAAACGGGTGAGTTTTACATTAAAATGCATCCACAACCCACTATGATAAATCAAAATCCCCTGAACATCACATAAAAAAGAGCAAACAGAACAGATGGTGCATTTTTTATTTGCTTCCTCGTGAGCACACACCCTACGGCAGGAGTTCATCCTCACTGTCACAAACCTTTTGTTTCATTTCCAGCCAGGACGGTACTGACACTGCTGTGAAATACCGATTCTGCTTTCATTCACTTATATGCATGCAGCAACCTGATGTTTTTATTCCTAATCATGCTGTTTTGTTCTCAGACAAACTGTTTTTCAAACCCATCAAAAAATGGAAGCGACATAAATTAAAAGCATTCACTTTAGACTGAGCATACACCAGCTGATTGCAAAACACAATACTTACCGCGCTGCACGCGCCCACCGTTTCTCTGTGAGTATAAAGAGCTGCACCTGTGCTGAGCAGGTGTGTGTTTATTTGCGGTGAGGCTGTGTGCCTCTGCCCTTCCTGTGCATTTTCACTCTGTCTCTCAGTATTTTTGTGTTTTTCTGTTTGTTAGCGGTCAGTCATCCACCACGAAGCTCTCCTCCCCTCACAGGTTTTCCATTGATTTTTAGATTTGTTTGCAAACCGATGCATCCAGGCTTTAGAAAGTCTGCAGCAACTGAAAAACTCTGAGGTGGATGTTTGTACATCCTGCACTGGGGTCTGCAACACCAGTTTAAGGGCCTCTCAGCAGGATGGATCGGTGTTTGTTACCATAAAAAAAAAAACACACACCTTGGAACATCTTCTGTTTATATAGAAACATGTAAACAGCTTTATTTTCAATGAGCTTTACTTTTTTAATATACCCTCCACTTATCGCACCCCTGTTTACCATCTACTGCAACATGATATCCCCTTAAGTACAATTAAAGCCTCTTCCTGAGGTTTTTAGTTGCACTCAGTTGAATTTCTTCCAGTTCAAGTTTGTTTTATTCCTTAGTTAATATTCCAATATTTATATTAAGCTTGGATTACATAGTGAGGGCATACTTAATATATTCAGATACATGGTGCTGTAAGAGGAGTCTTCTGACTTTAAAGGCACTTTTGGGGGAAATTAAATCAGAAAACCTAAAGTGTGGTTTGTGGTTTCCAGTGAATTAAATCATTCATGCAACTTTAAAGGGCCAAAATTGCACAAACAACATGATTTAATCTCCTGTATTTTTCCAGTATTTGAGAATTTTAAATTCCTACCTCAAGAGCAAGCAGTTTTTAAGTGATACCATGGATTTGAGGGCCAAAAACACAAAAGATAAGTGTCAGGAGAGAGATCTGGACTAGGAGTCAAACTGCTGGTGTTACAGTTTAAAAGCAAATGTTTAACCACCCAAGCCTCCACTGCTTTACAGTCGGCGTTTATAAATGTGCCACATGATGTGAAGTGGTATCTAAAATGTTGTAACAAAGAGTGAAAAAACATTTAGTACTTTCCTTGTTCAAGTTGTCAAATTTGCATTTTTATGTGTTTTTGTGACAATTTCATGGCCCCAACTTTGTGGCAACAGTTTAGGGTTGGCCCCTTCTTTTTGCAGCATGCACACCAGTGCACAAATCAAGGTCCATAAAGACATGGACTGATGTCACAAATGTGCTTCTGGAAGAACCGGTCAAAAATTCCCAGAAGAGCTGAAGCTGTTATAGCTGCAAATGGTGGACTGACCTATCAAACCCTATGGATTAAGAATGGGGCGTCACTCATGTTCATACATGTTTGAAGACAAACAAACTAATACTTTTGGCTGTATAGTTTAAGTCCATTCTCACTGCTTCCGGTGTAATTAAGTGGGTAAATAGCACCCTGGTGCTGCCAATCAAATGGACTTGATTAGTTAATGATCAGCAAGTATGAGCACCTCTATAAAAGCAGAACTTTTGGCATTTTGCATACTCAGAAAAACTGCCAAAAACCCAAGAATTACACCTCAGTCTCTACAGGCCTTAATTAGCATGTTAAATGTTAAGTTTCACGAGAGTACAATTAAAAAAGACTGAACAAGTATGGCGTGTTTTGGAGGATTGCCTGAAAAAAAACTCCTCTCTTTAAAAAGAACATGGCAACACAGCTTAGGTCTGCAAAGCTACATCTGAACAAACCACAAGACTTCCATAACAATGTCCTTTGGACAGATGATATCAAAGTGGAGTTGTTTGATGATAATGCACAAAACTAGACCCAACATCAGCACAAATACCTCATACCATCTGTCAGCACGTGGTGGTGGGGTGTTGATTTGGGCTTGTTTTGCAGCCACAGGACCTGGACAGCTTGCAGTCATTGAGTCGACCCTGAACAACACGTAAAGTATGCTAGAGTCAGATGTGGGGCAAGTTGAACAGCTAAAGCTTGGACCAAACTGAGTCATGCAACAGGACAATGATCTCAAGCACAGCGACAAAAAGCAATGGGTGGAAAAAAAATTCAAGATGCTGTAGTAACCAGTCAAACTTCAGACTTCAACCTGATTGAAATCCTTTGATCTGATATCCTTAAGAGAGCTGTGCATAAATGAAACCTTGCAAACTTCATTGAACCGAAGCAACATTATAAAGATGAATGGACCAAAATTCCTCCACAACATTGTAGAGAATGATAAAGTTAGGCAGAAAACAATTACTTCAAATTTTTGCTGCTAAAGGTGGTTCTACACTTTTCACACTTGCCTAGTTTATTTCACCACATTCATTTGTTGGGTGGGTGGAATCAATGGATCCGGTAACATTATTCTTAACTTAAAATTGTTGAACAAAGCCTACAGTAAGAGCCAGTACCCCCAGTGCTTCTGATAAAATACAGTATACCCAAATTTGCATGATTCGTTTCCCATTGACTTGAAGTGAACCTGGGGGCCAGTCCACTGGCCAGTGCTAATTCATGAATATGCAGATGTTCTGTAAATAGCTTCTAAAAATCCTGCTCGCGGACAAGAGGGGAATCTGGGCTGTAAGGAGAGATTGATGAAGATAGATTGAGACAGCTTTTGCTTAGCAAAATGTCAGTATGATCAATATTTGTAAGAAAAAGCAAAACACAAGACAAATAGTGCAATAACACAAGATATTTAAGCCAGAATGGATGACGTGTCAGTTCATAGCATCATTGGGTCGATAAAGATGACTTTACTGAAGCATTTGTAAACATACATCATTTTAAGCATCATAGCGAAGGTCAGTCAGTCAGCGGCAATCTGTGAAAAGCAGATTAATCTGTAAAGCACAACTCGTCCAGTTTCCTTGGTATCGTTTGATAAAGATGTGTTACACCTATTCCACACGTGAACACATGTGTGTTAGTACGTAAAAAAGAGCCTGCTTTTATTTTGGCCGCTGTGTCCTGAAATCCTCCTACTTAATAGAAGTTAAGTACAAATCCTTGGAGTGTATTATAACCCTTAAGTTTTACACTTGCATATTTTGCCAGCAAGCTAGGTTTTGTTAAGTGTGTTATTAGAAAAAGAGCCAAGTGCAAAAAGAAGAATTTTAAGCTGCTTAATGAGAGAAAAATCAAAACAGCTAACACTGAAAAAGACTGTTATAACCTGTTTCTACCAGAAACACACAAAAAACATGATGTGCGTTACTCAAATTTTTGGGTTAGCAATTTAAAATTAGAATGAAACACAATGGGAATACAAAAGGAATAAACAAGTGCTTGGGTGTGGCTGTGGCTCAGGTGGTAGAGCAGTTCAGCTACTGGTTGGAAGGTTGGTGGTTCAATTCTTGGCTTCCCCAGTCTGCATGCCAAATATCCTTGGGCAAGATACTAACCCCAAGTTGCTCTCCAATGCGTTCATTGGAGTGTGAATGTAGTTTAGTTTGCACTTGTGTTTAGAAGTGCTTGTATGAATGGGTGAATGAGGCATGTTGTATACAGCTTTGAGTACTCTGGGAGAGTAGAAAAGCGCTTTATAAGAATCAGTCCATTTACCATTTACAAACCTATCAAGAAAAGCAAGTGGAGAACAAAAGCCAATATAGAAAACAGAACCAAACGACTGTGACTTCAGCACGTATATCAAAGTTTTCCCGCTGCAGTTGGTTTGTCTTTGCTCAGCAAGGCTGGTATCAGTGATGGATCAGTGTTTGCATTATGTGATGGCTTGCTCTCTCATTTCAGATGTACAGATATTCATACACCGCATCTTATATCTTGTACAACATCTACACGAGGTAAGCCGGTTTAGACTTTTCATCATCACCTGCTCTCTGCACGTGACGGCATTCAGGTTGTTTTATTTCTGTGTGTGTGTGTGTTCAACAGGGAGGTAAGGGAGCTGAATCCTCCCGAGGTCCACAATGCTGTGCTCCAGCACGCAGCCTGGGGACGACAAGGACAGCAGCTGGTAAGGCTGAGCGTGTCTGTTTTTAAAGCGTGATGCTTTCTCTCATTTCCTTTCTTCTGTCCTCAGCGGCTTTTTATAAATTCACGCTGCCCAGCCGCTCCAGGGGGATCTGCTCCACAGGATAGGTTGTGTTTACACGTTCTCTGTTTTCGTCTGTAGTTAATTTCACATTTTTACATTATGTTACACTCGGGGTGCTTCTTCAGACTTATTAGTAGAGTGAGGAAGTCTCTGAGCCACCTGTTTTCATTTTAGCGCTGTGCTGTAGAAATAAATTCAGCACTGTAAAGCAAGCAGCAGCTTTCAGCACAACCTTGAATGTCTGCTGATGTAGTGCAGTGCCTTTTATCAGTAGTTGGAAAGCAATATAAAAGAATAACATATATGTTTTTTATAAATATCTTTTATAAAAACTTTGAGGGGTTTTTTTTTTTAGTCTTCAAACTTGGAGCACAAGTCCAGAGCTCATTCTCACTTCTGAAGGTTAACACAGCCAGATTATTTCATCGTTCTTAGCTAGAGACCAGATTAATTCTCTTTTACTTAAGGTTTTGCATTTTTGCTTGACGAGACATGTAAGAATCTGTGCTTTTGTGTCATTTTTAAGCACCATGAGTTGAGGGCAACTTTAATCATTTCTTTGCAAGTTCTTTTAGATGTTTCTATGGTGGCTCTAAAAGGTCAAATGCACTGCAACTTACAAAAAACAGGAAATATAAAAATGCACATAAGAAATCGACAGAACAACAGAAGTCGAATAAAACACAATGAAATGGAAAAATGTTTCACAAAAAAGATCTCATGACACTGATGAACCCTCCACCTCTTGGTCCATTTTTCCTAAGTTGGTGTCAGTGTTGTAACATTTGTACAGCTATTAAAACAACAGCTGCATTAGGTGTATGTAAGCCAGAGGAGCAGCCATGGAGCTAATGACATTTGACAAGAGAGCAGTGGAAATGAAGCAAATGCAGCGGGAAATGACTTCAGGAAGATTCAGGATATTGGTGAAGATGCAGGATCCTGTTTGTACCTTCAAATGCAAATATTAAAACACTGATGAAATATGGTGAACAAACAGTGCACACTGGGTTTTAATATATATAAAAAAGAGATGTCATCAGAGAGGAAATCAAAAAGAAAAACAAATCAAGTGGACGAGCAAAAAGCAGCTTCACACCAGGGTGAGAAACGGCAGAGAGGAAAAACAAACTAAATTTGCGTGTTTGTGTCTGCTGTCGCTTCGTCTTCCTCTCCAGATCTACATCTTTGAGAATAACATCTACTACCAGTCAGACGTGAGGAGCAACTCTCTGAGAATCACCTCCTCTGGGATGGAGGGAGTCATTTTCAACGGGCTCACTGACTGGCTATACGAAGGTGTGTACCGCAGAGTGTATCGACTCTGAACGTTGAGTCCTTTGCATCTTTTATGAGCCCTTTAATCACTACAAGTGCAACTTTTATGTATAAACTGCACTTTGGGCTGATGCACCATAAATGCCAGCTCTGACTTAATGTGAATAACTGTGAAATTAAATCTTGCACAGACACTGAATGTAAATGAGTTATAAACACGTGTGAACTTTACTTATGACTAAATTCCTCATGACATCAGCCTCAGTTGTGGTTTCACATATAGATACACACATTAGCCAACATGAGCTCCTCTGTATGCCAAAGTTTTCTAGAGTTCAATGTGAGGACATCTGTCTGACAGATAAAGCATGCAACAGGACAATGAACACAAGCATACAAACAGAAAGCAAATCTCCAACACAGTGCCTGAAAAAGAAAAGAATCAAGGTGGTGCAATGATCCGGTCAAAGTCCAGACTTCAACCTGACTGTTGTGGGCTGCTGTAAGTTGTTCTACAAGTCACTGAATCGCAGGATGGACGTTGTTTTACAGGACTGGTAATGTTAGCATGCAAACCTCTCCGCTGGTAAATATGACAACAAATAACTTTTTTATACAGTCTATGATTATAACAACTAACTAACGAGCAATGCAATAAAAATGTAAAACATTTACTAAAATTCACACACATTGCAATGGGCCAGATATCATTATCTTACAGTGTTAAATGTTTGTATGTTATTCATAAACAATGAGCCATTCTAGTGTCTTACCTTTAGGATATTACACTTATACTGGAGGCTGGAGTATGGCTACAGCGGCTGTGGTTTTACTAGATTTGTAACGTGCACTACAATTTTTCAGCATGAGATCTTTTCCTTTTACTCATTTTGACATATTCCACTAATAAAGAGAGAAAAAGCACATCTATGGACACAGAAACAGCCATTTATGAAAGGTGGCATTGCTCCCATTAGCAGTGCGCTTGTAAATTGCATTTGGCTCACTGCTCTTTTTGTTACTCTCTGAATTTCTTTTAGTAAAATGCTCATTTAAGACCTTCAGAAAGTCAGTTATAAAAACTTTGTGACATTAATAATTGCTAAGTTTAAATCGAGGTGGTTTGAATTTTTGCCATTCTCTCTTTAAATGCCAGAAGGCGAAACAGGAGAGTCGCTGTGAGCTCGTTGGTGGAGGAAACAGTTTCACGGTGCACTGTGGATTGTCGGTTTTTCAAAGATTTGTCTTTGGCATTAAAAATGCAGCAGAGCAGACTAGACAAACTCAGCAGAGTGGCAATGAAAAATCAACAACAAGCCTCTACGATCCATTAAGTCTCTGTGTAAACAAATTCAGTAATGTGGTGATAGTGTGTGCAGTGTGCGCAGTTTGCACAGAGAGCAGCACAAACGCTGTCTGAGAGAGATGGGGAACATTACAGAATAATTTTTGTTTGATTTACTGAAAGCTGTTCATTTTCACTGTTTCATTTGCTTTTACTTCAGATTGCAGCCATTTGGCTGATATGTTCTGACAGCAGAGGAGCACAACTCCATCAAATAGTGTGCTTTTGACCAGTTTTTGGATTACATTTTAAATAACGTAAAGTGACCTAGAAAAGGCAAAAATGAAAGAATAAAAGAATAGGAGTGCAGGTGGGGAAAACCAGCAGGTTCATAAGATCTATCTGTCTTAATGTATGTAAGTAGATCCTCGGGTTGCTTTAAATATAGAATGAGAGGAAAAAATCTAAATAAAGCTGTTTTACAGATGGTTTTGTGTGTTTTATTCCTGATCAGAGGAGATTCTACATTCATATTTGGCTCACTGGTGGTCTCCTGATGGAGAACGACTGGCCTACCTCACCATCAACGACACACTGGTACCCAACATGGTTCTTCCCCAGTTCACCGGCAGCACGTACCCCCGAGGCCTACAGTACCCATATCCAATGGTGAGGCTGGGCTCTGAGGAATAGACAGTCGCTTTCTTTAAGGCTCTTTGCAGTATTTTCATCCTTCAACTAATACACAGCTAAATCTAAATATACCAGAGGGAAAAGGCAATGCCACATCAATAACCTTAGATTAGCAGAGTAGCAGTAAGTCACTGCTCTGCACATCTGGCTCAGGTGGAATCATTTTAAATTATTTTACTGTAAGTAATTACCTTAAAGTGCAGTTTTTCGATGACAGAATCATGCCTGTTGTTAACGCAGTGCTGCCCGAGGGCCCGAAGACCACAGGCATCCGTGTTGATTTTGGGCTTTGTCCTTGCACACAGAGATTTCTCCAGATTTTCTGAATTTTTCAATGATATTATGCACCATAGATGATGAGATATTCAAAGTCACATTTATGTAGAGGAACATTATTCTGAAATCTGTCCACAGGTTGAAGATGCAGGGTTTTTTCAGATTTGTTAAACTCTACCTCTTAAAGATGCTCTTTTTATACACAATCATGTCACTGACGTGATGCCAATGAACCTAATGAGCTGGCAAAAGTTACTATTTTAGAGTTGCAATCAGTGTGTTCTGTTTTTGTTCACATTTGACACAGCATCCAAACTTTTTTGAAATTGGTGTTGTCATTCCCATCGTGATATCTTGAATTTATACTGAACGCATCAATACTTATGGACACGTTTGCACTCAACCCACAAGCGCTAAACTCGGAAGTTGGCTGAACATTCATACAAACAAATTATCTCCCTGTTTTTTAGATGATTTGTTGATTGTTGTTTTGTCTCAGAGTTTTGGGAATTAATTTCTCACTGTACACGTGATACCAGCAATTCCCCAACCAATGATATGTCTGACCGTTTAAATGATCCTATGACCTGAAGACCACAGCTGTAGTTATTGTACAACTGAGGATGCACAAATCTGCTATGTGGAAGAGTAGAATTTGTGGAAATAAGTCATGAACAGTTATTTATTTGGTGTTAGCTTGCATATTCTCTCTGTGATCTATAGCATTGTCTTTTCATTTTAAATGAATTATTCAGACTTTTTCTCTGCTTTTATGTATAGATGTCAACACCACAGTCTCGTCTTATGTACATTAAATTAAAAAGCTGATTTTAGGGGATGTTTCTGTGTCCGTCCCATCAGGCCGGTCACGTCAATCCTACAGTCAAGCTGTCGGTGGTCAGCCTGGTTGGTGCGACGCACACTCAGGAGATGCAGCCTCCCGATCAGCTCGCGCTCAGGTGACGACACACAAACATAAGCTCGGGCTGGCACAGAAAGGTGTAAAATCCACAATTCGAGTCTCCTCTCTGTGTCTTCTCTGCAGGGATTTCTATATCACCATGGTGAAGTGGATCAGTAATACTCACCTCGTCGTGCAGTGGCTCAATCGGCCCCAGAACGCTTCTCTGCTTACTGTGTGTGACGCAACAATAGGAGTCTGTCTTCAGGTTAGTGCTTTTGATTTAAACCTCAGGAAGGAAACTTAGTTCAGAGTTTCATTGTCCGCATACAGAGCAGATTACTTAAGTGTACCCCAAAGCACTGCTGTGAGTTGAGAAGAATCAGACTCATTAAAGTTGTACTGTTATTTTACTCTCTTAGGGCCAGCTGTTCTGCTTTTCTTTATTTACAGTCAGATATATACAGTCAGCGAGTCCCAGTCTTTTGTGACACTGAGGCATGTAGGCCACTCTGATACAGAGTAAATTGTAAAGTGGCAGAAGCTCTTTGCTGCAGTCTTGACTATAAGAAGATCAAAGCTGCCACTTTACAAGCCTGTGACCCTTTGCCAGGACTTATAGGCAGATGGTGCTGTGCTTGTAATGGTGCACACTTCAATCAGTGCAAGTCAGTGTGAGCTGCTGCTAGGTGAGGACTATGTGCCAGAAAGCACTGGAACTTCTCTAAGTGTCGACTTTGCATCAGGCCGCCACGTGGCCGATGAGTCCACCGATACACCAAAGTAGCTTTAAGCATGCCTGCTCCCACTTGCGCTCTCTGTGAATAAAGAACACTGGCATTCATTTGTCAAGACCCAAGATGGAGAAACTGTCATAAATGTGGTCATTTGGTTCTAAAACTGAAATCATAGGTATCTGACGTTCACCTCCACACATCCAAAACTGGATGGACTGATAAAAATGGAGTTGTTGTCAGACGGGTTTAAAGATGGTGAAAAGCGGTTATGCTCTGTGGATTTTGGTTTGGCAGCTTGGCAGATGGTTTGGAAGAATGACCAATCTCTGTGACATAAAGTCCAGTTTATCAGACACGGAGAAGTCCAGTTTGGCATAGAAACAGTCTTTGGTCTTCCCTGCCTTCTAAGGCTGATGGCAGTGGTGGACTGCACTGATGGGCATAGCCTAAAACTCTTTTCAGACCTACTGGTAAGTTCCTTTAGCTTCTCAAAACCGTTGTTACAGTCTTTGGTAGGGGTGGGAAAAATCTATCAATCAAAACACTTGATTGATTGACTGCAAGCTAATAGCTTAGTCGCACAAGTAAAAATAGGACAGCAACCTCCTCACATCTCCAAGAAGACGATTGTATTGAATTGGTGATTGAACTGTTGGTAACATCATTGGTGGCTGCCAGCAGTTTGCATTCTGGTAATGTTCCTACAGAACAGGAAGGCTGCTGAGCACAAATGTGATAGTTAGATATTCATTTCTTTCCATGTAGACAGCAACAGATATGTGATGTGCAATGATTTATCAGAGTTAATTGCTGATAATTATGCTGTTAATTATGCTGTTATTATCATAAACAGATTGCATATAACTGCCAACTTGACCCCATTTAATACCACAGTGATTGTAGACTGACTCTCTCATGGCAACATTTATGGCTGGTTTCAGTTACCACGTTGGTGTGCTTCACAGTCTCAGTACCTGAAGTGAGATAACTTTATCTTACAGAATAAAACAGATACTGACTAAATCTAATTTGCAGTTTAATAAAAGGTGATAAATCGCTGTACGTGTTATTACTATACTCACAATAATAGTTAATGAGTGAAGTACTGTAATAATATAATATTATTAATAATATAATAATATGATCATGTTATTTCTACCTGAAGTATATTAAGTGATTTTGATGCCTAGTGGGGGGAGGGGGGGCTATGAAACGTGGCTTATTTAACATAACTTGAGAGTAAATGTAGTACTTATAAGAGTATGACCCACTTTTACTAACTTGTGTTTGTACTTATGTGTTTTAGTTTGGCGTCCTTTGTTTTGATAAAAAACGCTCCCCTCATCTACTAGCCCCTTTTTGCAGCCATAACAGTGTGTAGCTGTGACAGGTACATGACATGCTAATGCTAGCTTTACCAGATGACATTTTAAAAACTTCATTTTTATTTTTCAGTTGTTTCACACTTTTTGACCGTTGTCGTCACCTTTAACTTTCCGTGTTTCTGCTTTCTGTATAGTAGCATCCAGTGTGGCCCGCACTGGTGCTTCGCGTGTTCTTCTTCTTTTATTATTATTAAGTGACATTGAAGCACATTACTCCCACCCTCTGGTGAGATTGGTGCATTACATCCTAACAAGTGTTAATAAAAAAACAAGTGAAGAAATAGTTGCATAAATTATTATACTTTTAAGTAATTATAGGAATATTCAGAAATCATAACCATACCTAACCTTACAGAGACGTTTAATGGACACATGATTCAAGCTGTGTCAAACCTTGGATTTTATTTCCTGCTCTTTCATGCAGAGACATGAGGAGTCTTCAGAGACGTGGCTTTCCAGACAGGTAAGTCTGAATGCACACATTTATCACAGTGTCCCATATGTGGAATCAAACCGTGAATACCACACAAGTGATAAGTCTTAGCTTTAACTTGCAAACATTCATGGCAGCATTAGAAAGGACCAGATTTCAAGGTTACAAAACTAACCGGACAGGCTTCTGCACTCAGACCTTGTCCAGAGCTGTCTTTATTACACAATTAGACATGTTTGTAGGACTGGAAATGATCAGTGTGGTTCAGGGGAGGGGGCATCTCTGGACAAGAGGCAGGTCACGTGACGCCCATTCACACCTGACAATCACAAGGACATTGTAGCAGAGACATCGGAGGTTAAAGACCATTTAAAGTATGAGCTGACCGTGTTTGACATCTGTGTTCTCACATGCTCCTCATTTATATGATGTCTAGAAAAGTCCAGGGTTCCTGTGGATGTGTGAAAATGGCGTAATGTTTTTTTTGTTGTGTTACTGGCATTCTTTTTAATGCTTGAATAAGTGCATTATAGCGTAAAAGCCTGCAAGAATAATGAATAAAGATAGATTTTCAAGGTTTGTGCATACAGGAGCATCCCCTGTGCTTGGATAAGGGGTTTAACTCATGGGGCGGGTTAGTTTTCACAGTAGGCGAGACGTGAAGGTTAAATCTCCTGCACAGCCGCCTCCTTTAATGTCGTATCCATCGATAAAAATATGCGTAGCTTATTTTTGGACTGTGTTGTATTGCTGAGTCAGCATGCAGCAGGATGCGTCCATGCGTGAAGAATGTGACCTCTGAAGTCTTGAGTTTCTCTCTGCAGGGACAGGATCCACTGTTCTCCAAGGACAGGAGCCGGTTTTTCCTCACGCTGCCTGTGAAGCAGGGAGGTCACGGAGACTTCCACCACATCACGATGTTCACCAAGAAGGTGATTTACAGACGACACTCTGCTCTTTTCTCCACGTCCTCGCCACAAGTGGTGTCGCCAGGACCGGATAAGAGTAGGACGACTGTTTCATCCGTTACTTGGCTTTGATTTTAATCCCAACCACAGTTTTTATTTAATCAGAATACTTTATTAATCCCTAAGGAAATTATGTAATTAATCACAAGTAATTTAAATTTAATCCCGTCTGGAACCCTTTAAACCTTTTATGTTGCAGAGGTTTTCTGAACTATATTTAATTAAATATTTTATTGAAATGTTATATTTAAGATTAAACGGTTTTGGTTATCCTGAGAGGAAACTATTTTTTCATGATGAAATAAAATGTTCAAAAGAGCTTTAAAAATATATTCCCTTTCATGTACACATTAAGCTGGAATTTACTAGTAATTAAAGTGGACCATTTATGCCTTCTCCTTATTTTCTGGATATATACTCACTGGCCACTTCATTAGGTAGACCTTGCAGCTGTCAGGTTGTATGCTCTTCTTGCCTTCAGAGTTGCTTTAATTCTTCAAGTCACAGATTCAACAAGGTGCTTGGTGCATGTTGACAGCATCAGACGGTTGTTGCAGATTTGTCAGCTGCACACCCGAAAGGTGCTCTGCTGGATTGAAATCTTGTAAATATGGAGGCCCTTTGAGTACAGCCACACACCATTACACTACCTGAAGCCAGAATCACTGATATAGGGCAGGATGGCTCCATGCTTTCATGTAGTTTAGATCAAATTCTGACCCTACCATCTGAATGTTACAGCAGAAATACAGACTCATCAGACCAGGCAATGTTTTTTGAATATTTTGTTGTCTAATTTTAATGAGCCTGTGTGAATTGTAGTCTCAGTTTCCTGGTCTTAGCTGACAGGAGTGGTCTTCTGCTGCTGTAGAGATACTCTTCTGCATACCTTGGTGGTAATGAGTGGTTATTTGAGTTACCGTTGCCTTTCTATTAGCTGAAAGCAGTCTGGCCCTTCTCATCTGACCTCTGACATCAACAAAGCATTTTAACTCAGCGAACTGAACATTTTCTCTTTTTTTCTGTTCTTTTTGAAATACTTAGATCAACAACTGTGTCATGCTCAAAGTCACCGTTCTTCCATTCTGATGTTCAGGTTGAACCTCATTAAGTCGTCTTGATCATGTCTGCATGTCTAAATGCACTGGGTTCTTGCAGTGTGATTAGATTAGTCTATGTTAATAATGTCATCCTCTAATCGCTCAGTTTAAGACCATCTTTTCAACCCAGCTGCTGTTTAGACACTTTATTTATTTATTAATGGCTACAAATCAGAAGAAAGCTGGGTTTAAAGTGAGGTCATCACCAAGGTCCACAGAATGATTATGTAGATCTTTGAATGATGTAAAAAATACGCTGCTAGAGTCACACAATATAAACCTGGAAATGAGCATAGTAGGGCCACTTTAAAATAAAAATACAATCTGGATTTTTATGAATTAATGTTAAGAACAGAAGCTCTTATAACTGTGTAATTTCACATGATGTGTAAGATGCAATGAAACAAACTGCATTCGCAGGTCACTGAACTTCAATTATCAGCTCAGTTTTATATGAAACTTTAGGACATTTTAAAAAATGGTCATTTAATACACAGAAGCTTAAAAATTGATCTAATTTACTTTAGGTTCTTCAATTGTTTTGAGTTCTTTTTCCTTGTTGGCATCGCTGAAGGTTGTAGTATACAGACAGCTGTCACTGTGCTGCTTTGCTAATAAAGAAAAAATCAGGGATACAGATGGGTTGGATCTAAAAAGGAAACAATTCTCACAATAAAACGCATATTTGCATATTTGCAACTGTCAAGAAAGAGGAGGTACAGAATCGGGGCTGGCACCAAATGTTTAATTGGAGAGAGACAGAATATCGACCAAAAATCCAGAAACACCATTATATAAACGTTATAAATTGATCTGTATGTTATTGATTTAAATAATTATTTGAAGTCAGTTGGTAATGCCGTTGGTGACACACTACGCTGTAACTGACTGAAATCTGAAGACTCAAAGAACACCATCCCCCACGTGGAAACATGGTAACTGTACAATACGACTTCATGAGATCCTGCTTCCCTCAGCCAGGATGCTGAAAATGAGTCATGGATGGCTCTTCAAGCAAGACATTGACCCAAAACATATCACCAAAGCACCAAAGGACGGCCTAAAGAAGAAGCACACTGTGATAAAAGAGTAGTCTAACCAGACTTCAGACTATATAGAGCTGAAGCTGCTGAGCTTTAGCCAAAAAACGTAAAGGGTTTAGAGAGTTTCTGTAATGTGGAGTGGACCAAAACACTTCCTGGGATGTGTGCAAACCTGGTGACCAACAGGAAACAGCTTACCACATGACTCTTGTTTTGATTGGGGATCAAATACTTATTTATTCAGTGACATGCAAATCAGTTTTTAACTTTTATGTAATGTGGAGCCTGAATACACAACCCCCAGACTTAATTTTTTTATTTAACCTTCTTTTCACAAGGAAAAAATAATCTTGAGATTAAAAGTTTCTTTTGTCATGAGTGTCCTTGCAAACAAGGACAGCAGTACAATCATAGGCTGCACAAAACAATATGAAGCACACACATCCAAATCCATACACCAGTTAAATATGGGCAAAGGATGAACATTAACAAAGAAATTTCTAAACTTCACTGTCAATAAAAATGATTATCTTTGTCAAAATAGTAGTCGAATGCCAGAAACAAAGATAATAATATTCAGACAGCATGAAGTAACTTCATCAAAGTCGTTTAAAAGTGCATTTCCTAACTAACCAGTCTGGGATGAGAGACTCCAAGTCTTATCAGTTCTTCACTTTGTTTTCACTTCAGCATGTTTCCATCAAACTGTTTGTCTTTCAGCTGCGAAGCGACCAGGACGAAGTACGCAACTTGACGTCGGGAAACTGGGAGGTGACAAAAATTGTGGCGTACGACGAAAACAACCAGACTGTGTAAGACTCAAACAAAATCATAACCCGTGTTGTCTCAGCAAACACTGATTGATATTTGAGAGGAAGATGTTAAGACGCTTCTCATACAGCCACAAAAATGAATGTTTTAACACAGACTGTGTGGCCTTTCGTTGCCAGGCTGTAATTATAACGCTGGACTCAGAAAGCAGTGGCTCAGATGTAAAGTAGACGATGAGAGAAAGGAAAAACACTCCTGCTAAAAGCCTAATTTTTCTCTAGATGAAAAGCCTTTTTTTCATTTTCCAACCAAGAAACAGAATAAAAACTCTTCTTTCTGTCTTATTTATTTTTTCCCATTATCACTGTTAATAATAATAATTCAGCTTCATTGAGGAGGAGGAGATAAACGTGAGAAAACAACAAGTGCTTTGTGAGCTGCCAGTTTCATGACAGCACAGATCTTTACTTACGGTTGGGCGGACACAGAGACGAGTGCAGGCGGATGGATAATGGATGTGTGACCTTGTCCTACTTTAGCTGCTCTGCTTTCCTTCACACAGATACTTCCTGAGCACAAAGGACGCTGCAGAACACAGACACCTATACAGGTGAAACACACACTTAAAGCCTTATTCCCCCAGCCTTTGTGTGTGTGCGTGTGAGGCTCGGTAAACATTTTGTCCCCTTTCCTCTGACAGTGTGTCGACTCTCAGCTCGTTTCCACGGCGATGCCTCACCTGTGGACTGCGAGAGGGATGCACCTTCTTCGATGCCAACGTCAGCCCAGACGCACAGCACGCCATCGTGCACTGTCAAGGTCAGAGAGGGTCGATGCACATCCCGCTTGGGGAAGCATCACACACACAAATTATGAGGTCTCGTGTGAGCAAGATTTGGCATTTTAATGACAGAGTGTTAATGAGCACTCTTTCTGAGCTTATGAGTTCTGACCGGCAGAGGCTGTAACACACGGTGAGACTTTACGCCATGAAAGACAACGTTTGAATAGAGAAATATTAAGAGTTATGTGTGAAGAGGGAAGTCCTCTTTCAGTTTTAAAACTCTATATATGGGGGCTTAATGAGAAACCATCTGGTCCTCAGATGAGAAACAACATGATTTATTGCACAGTGTAATTATTTATTTAACAGAAACTGAGCCAAAATGCAGAAACAGTGTGTAAAACAAGCATGGATCACCTCACTGCTTTCACAGGAATGAAAGTGTTTCTGCTTTCTATCAGGCCTCAGTTAGCATGTTAAATGTTAAAATTCATGACAGTCAAAGTAGAAAAGGATGGGACAGGTATGGCTTCTTTGGAAGGTTTAGCAGGAGAAAGCCTCCTCTCTCTAAAAACAGCAGGTTTGTAAAACTGCATCTGAGCAAACCACAAGACTTCGGCAACAATGTGTTTTTGAGAGACGAGACCAAAGTAGAAATGTTTGGTCAGGATGCACAAAACCAAAGACCTCATACCAGCTGTCAGCACGGTGGTGGAGGGCTCATGATCTGGGTACCTTGCGTTCATTGAGTCGACCGTGGACTCAGGACAATGATCCCAACCATAGCAGCAGATCTACAGCTGCTGCAATGATTCAGTCAAACGTCTCACCTCAGCCTGACTGTAATGCTCTGGTGGGATCTTAAGAGAGCTGTCCATGAACCTCAATGAACTGGGATAATTGGAGATAAATTATCTGAATTTAAGGAGCGAGACCACGCTCCTTCTGGGCATTATCTATTTATGGACCCCATCCCCATTAGTTTTTTTTGTTTCCTGTTCTCATGCTGTCCTCCCAGGAGCCCAGCATGAGTAGAGGATATCTTTTTTTCCTCTTGTACTTTCCCATTGTAGTGTATATTTCAGTGTTTTTTTCTGTAACGCTACCGATCTCCGACCTGTATCCCCATGTGATGTCTGTGTTGTGTGTGTAAAGTCGGGGGAGTCCTATTTCACTGCAGGGCAACCTGCACGTGGCGAATAAAGCCTTGATTGATTGATTGATTGATTGATTGATTGATTGGACCAAGTGTCCTTCACAGTGATGCTGCTTAGGTTCAGCATTTTGGTTCTTGTTAAATAATGACACAGTGTAAGATGTCGTGCTGTTGTTCATCTGAGGTTTTATTTAAGTAACTTTAGAACCTGGCGAGGAACACATGACTGTATTATGTCCCCATATGTAAAATCTTATAATTGAATTAGATTTTCCAGTGTAAATCAAAAACACTTGTTTTTATTTTACATTTTTAACAGACGTCATACACTAGAACTAATCTGGGTACCTGGAGCAGAGGTTGTTTGGCTCACTGTGTTGTTTATAAAACTATAAAGCCCTGTTTGCATTTTTAAATCAGTGATCCAGACGTCTGTTAAACCTCCAGTGGTTTCCAAATTTTCTGCACCCAAAGCTGTCCACGATACACTGCATGCTTGCTTTTATAGCAACAGGAAGCAGCCTTATTCTGGTTCTTCTTTTTGATCGTGTTGTGAAATGATGCCACTTTCACTTATGATGCCTACAGTTTTCTTTGGTTCAGGAGCAACATGTGATGCTGCAGCCTATCACAACAGTCAATCACATGCCAACAAGCTTCATTAGCTCATAAAATGTGCTCATTCTTGCTGCCTCTGTTTCCCTCTGAAGGCATGTTTGGTTTCCGGTTGGCTTTTTGGCTTCTTTGGCTCCATGCTAGCCATGCTAGTTTATTTCTCCAGACAAATAACGCACTCAATCTAAAGCCAGACAACACCATCTATCGACAACATTGTTCACTTTTACTTTCTAATATGGCAAATGCAAAGGAAAGCTGCATTTAGAGCTTGGCTGAGAGAATTAAACCTGATTGAAATCTCCAGTTTCACTCTTTTTGCTTTAATCGCATAACAACTGCAGAAATAAAAATAAAAATACTCCTGATGTTCAGAATAAGTTGTTCTTTTTTGCTTTTGCATGACTGATAATTGGTCAAAACACAACCTAAAGCAGGCTGCATCAGCATGGAGCTTTTTATTCACAAGCACACAGTCATCTCTCTCCCTCTCTCTCTCTCTCTGTCTCCCATCGCAGGTCCCGGAGTTCCAGCTGTGCTGCTCGTCAGTCTCGCCGACGTGGACTGTGAGTGGAGTCTTTACTCCGCCTGATGGTGTTTGTGCGATGTTTGTGTGGGCGGGCAGATGTGCTTTTTTCTCACTTCTGCTCTGAAATGGAAAATAGTTTTCTGCAATTAGGCGACATCATCTCATTTGTGTGGAAACATGAGCAGCTGCTGGATTTGGTGCCAGACTGCGCTGATAATTTCTGCATTTTGGAGGCGTTTAACGTCTTTGTATCACAGTTTATACGGGCGGGTGTCATCGCTTAGTGTTTTAGAAGAGCTAATCATCAGCGGGGCTGCAAGGGGAATTCATTAAAAGATTGTGAAAGAGTGGATTTGGATACCATCTGTGTAAGTTAGTGGTGCACTGATAGAATGCCAGAGAGAGGACACCTACACTACATTTCCAAAAGTATTCACTCAGCCATGGTGTTCCAGTCACCTTCATGGCCACAGGTGGATGAAATCAAGCAGCTAGCTGTGCAGACTGCTTCTACAAACATAGTGAAAGGAGAGGTCACCAACTTCATGCACAGTCGCGGCAGTGACACCTTTGCTTGGCCGTGTGCTTGTGCTTCTTCAAATGCACATGAGCTGCAGAATTTTCCGTTACACAAAAGCAGGAATTAAAAGCTGAATTAAAGTATAGTAACAGTTTCCATGTGTCTGTTTTTAGGAGAAATCACCTCAAAATGCTACAGGGCAGCCTCGTCGTGTCGAGCCACATTGTGTTGTGTTAAAGTCAGGCTGAAGTAACAAACGTAGTTATGTTTTCTGGGGTTCCTTTTGTGAGAAATTCTTCCAAATGCTGAAGTTTTCAGGGATAACAAACCAGATGCTTGTCGTGAGAGGATCAACTTTCTCCAAAAAAAACATGCATGTTTAAAAAACATCACCAAGCTCACTGTTGCTTCTCAGTGAGTGTATTACTGCCACTTGCCGTGGCACTTGGAGACTATGGGGGCAGACAAGAACCCACTGAAGGTCCAGGGCTGAAAAATAAATCCACAGCTGAAGTACCAAAAACTGTAGTTCTTCTAATGCCTGTTTGAGGTGGACTCTGTCAGAGGGCTCGAGGATGGAGAAGAAAGGAGCAAATTCACCTTTGATATACAATCAACCAAGTTTCCTTATGCAAGTTTTCCTTAGAAATAAGATTGGGGGGGAGGCGGTATGAGAAATCAGGTATAGTTTATCAGAGAACACCACCATGACTGGTCTGCAATATGGATTATTTATGTTGCTTATCAGCAAATGCTTTCAGCCTGTTCATACAGTGGATTTATAGCCAGTTTACCCAGCAGCCTTTGCTGAAGCCTGGTGCGTTTTGCAGCCACATAGAAAATAGATGAATTACGACTGAAGGTCTCCCAGTGCGTTTGCTGCATAAATGAAGCAGAGAGAAATTAAACAGCCAAGAGTGACAGCTGTCAAGTTAAGTCTGTGATTTTTATAGTCCAGTATTACAAACGGCAAATCTTTCTCGCGGGGGTTTCACAATCTGCACCAGCTGCACTCAGACTGATTTGAAAAAGGTGAAAACACGCTCAAAAAACATTTTGTATTAGGTAATTTGGGAAGAGTGACTAATGAAGCATCCCTCTGATAAGACCCTGCTTTGCAGTAATAGCATCTTGGGAATCCTCCTCAAATAATGAGTGTAAAGGGTTTCCTGTAAAAGGACATTTTCCTTAAATAACAGGTAGAAGGTGAGTGGTCATATTCTAAGCAGGGTCATGTTATATTGAGGCCTATGTGGTGTTTTAGGAGAGAACTGCAGGTGTGAGTGTTTTTCTCCTCAAAGGTGATTTTGATGTGTTGCCAAGCCAGAAAATATTTACTGGTTGGTCTGGTTCATGGTCATCAGTAAACCAGTCTTACACTGCAGGTTTTTCCCTGTAATCCATACAGTAATGAACTTTCTGAACTCTTCTAGCTGATCAATCATACATCAGAGGCAAAGCTCAAATGAGAAACTGTGAGCATGTTAATAAAACTGCAAGTTAGAGCTTTTGCTATTAATCAATGAGGACCTGATGGAAAAACACCAACACAATTAGCTGCTCATTACAAACTCGCATATGAGTGTCGTGTACCTTTTAATAGACACCTCCTGTATGAGGCATCTATTTATGACACTGTTTAGTCTTTCTAGCCACGATATCGGCTGTGTTGTAGTTGGATAAACATTAGCAAGTTTTACATTTTACTCAAGCAGGCTCATAATCTATGCTACATGCAGCGGCCTCGGTCTGCAGACCCTCAACTGAGATAAGTAAAAACACCATGGCGATCTTCTGATCTCTAAACACAGCTGTTTGAAGGTAGGGGTCATCCTCTATCAGGGTCAATATTTGGTGAGAACAGAGAGTCACGTGCTGGGTTTTTCCACCCACAGGAGGTAACAGTGAAAACTACCATACTATACTAACTTTATTTGTAAAGCACTTTACAAACAACCACAATGAACCAAAGGAGAAGATGCAGATTTAAAAACGAACAGAGAAGAGAAATTGTTCCACATTTTAGGAGCTGGTATCAGATGTTTGAGTTTGTGCTTTCTGACCAAACATCTCGATTTTGGTCTCTTCTTTCCAAAGGACATTGTTCCAGAAGTCATGAACTTGAACGTTTATCATGCTAACTGAGACCTGTAGAGTCTGAGATATAGCTCGTGAATAGCAACGTCAAGTCATGACTTCTTTTTATTGTGTAAAAATAACAGTGGCGTAATAACCAGCAGTCGATGAAGTCTTGATAGAAAAACACTCAGAGAATTAACTGCTCCGCTCTGAGCATCCTGGACCTCTTAGCACCTTTTAATGATTTTTCTCGTCTTAATAACAGCTTTGTTGCACTCTGATAAACATGATTTCTTCTTCACAGCGTATTTCGTCTTGGAGAACAACCTCCCCCTGCGCTCGGCGCTGGAGACTAAAAGGATGATTCGGACGGAGATCACTAACACAACCTTTGGTACAAATTATCCGCACTTAACAGCTGTGCTAGTGTGTGAGCTTCATGAGATAATTGAGCCACTCCGAGAGTAAATGACACGAGCGTGTTTGAGTCTGTGCACCTGTCGTCATGTTTGTGTGTCTGTGCGTGCATCTTTTTTTTATCCTCGCCTCGTCTCCAGCTAATATTTCTGCATGTCTTCTCACAGGGCTGCCTCTGAAGCTCATCTATCCTCCTGACTTCTCTGACTCCTACATCTACGGCCTTCTTCTTATTGTGTAAGCCTTTTCCACTTTATTACATTTGCCTTTTTTATTTTATTTTATCGCAGCACTGTGAGCTTCAAAGGCCAGACTCTGTGAGGACAGCTAAAAATGGAACTGCAGTGTAGCTGCAGGCTGTCGGACACATTTGTGGAGATGAAAATGGATGTTTGAGAAAAATGTAAATGTCATAGCTAAAATCAACCTGCAGTTTTATATACATGCGGACTGGTTTCAGAAAGACGTGGTTATACAGAAGTCTAAACGACCTTCAGTTCCCTTCATTTATGTCCTTAGTTAACATTTTTCTCAGGGTTTATGCCCTCGGTGGCTAGTTTTAAGTCTTTCTCAGTACAGCATGATGCTCACTTTGTAAATTATGGTGACCATTAGAGCAAAAATGGGTCAGGGCCAAGGGTCAAAATGCTTCAGTGAAGCGCCACTCTCACACAGTAAACTACAAATATGTCCGGATCTAAGAGTCAGTACATTGATGTGAGTAAAACAACCTTCCCGACAGCGACAGCTCTCCAGGCACCCAGACGGTGACGGAGGAGTTCAGGCTGGAGTGGGACTCGGTGCTGGCAGGATTGGCGCAGGTCATCGTGGCGCGGATTGATGGCAGGGGGTCAGGGTTCAGAGGTCAAAGGTAACAGTTTTTGTTTTTTTTAGTAACAGAAGTTGTTTCAGTCCTTTCTGACCTCACAGTCTCTTTGTCTTTTGTCCTCTGGCAGTTTTTCACAGCAGAGGCTCGGCATAGCGGACGTGGAGGACTACATAGCAGCTCTGAAGTACGTAGCGTCCACCCTGGAGTACCATTTCTCTGTTAGACAGAGATTTTGTCAGAGCTTCGCAGATGACTCTGTGGTGTTCTTGGGCGGGAAAACATAAACAAGATGCATACGTTAAAAAAGTTAAAAAGCAAAGCAAAACCCTTAAATGATCTATAACAAGAAGCTTCTGAGTGCTGCTTTGTATTTTGTATATATTCATTTCGTTTTCTTTGTTATTTTTAAAATTATTTTAAGAAGTTTGAAGTATGTAGTGCCATAAAACCCAAGGTCAGAGTGAAGTCAGAGGTCAGATGTGACACGATATTTGTAGGATATTCATAATTCTTTCCTAAATGTTGCTGATACAAACAAAGAAAGTTTGACCTCAATAAACTTGTCAGAGTTCCAAAGTAACGTAATATATTTAAAATCCTCCTGTTTGTCATTCCCTGCATGTCTATATGCTGTCAATACACGATATGGCAGTAAGAAACATTAATGATCACTTTGACTTTCAGCTCAATCTGTTGACCTTGAAGAAGAGGTCAGAGGTCAAATGTGATTTGAGGTTTAAACCTTTATATGTTACTTTCTGTACTGACGACACACCAAACTTGTGAGAATCATAGTTTCTGTGTTTTAAGGCTTTTTGTCATTTTTCGACCAGTAAGTTGACCTTGAAGACCTCGATGGATTTAAGGCTAATTTTAATGACTTGTTAATATGAGTGCACCTTACTCGCCTACAGAGTTTTATCAAAATTCATTTAAACCTTAAGAGCGTTCATGTTTACAGACAGAATGAAGCACACATGTAAATGCTACTGAAAACATAACTCCTTGGCCCGAAGCAACTAATTGAGTTTGTGAACAGAAGAAAATCAATCGAATCTCTGTTTCCAGTTTTCTGGATATAAAGGTGCTTGTTTTATGAGCTCTAAACATCTTTGAAATGGACATTTTAGAGCTTGTCACTGTTTCTTAAAATAATTAAACCTTTTAATTGTTCTTTTTTCCACTTTTTCCCCTTTTTTTTGGATTTGTTGGGTTGTTTGGATTGGGTTTTGTGTAAGTGATCTTTGTTCAAAACTTTGGGAGATGTAAAGAAAAAAATTATTTCTTTATGAATAGTAATATTTCTGGAAAACATAAATTTGCATTCAAAAACTTCTCTCACGGCTTTGACCTTTGACCTTCCTTATGTAGCTTCAGCAGAGTGTGTGATGTGTGAAATGAAATATAAAGTTATAATTACCTCTCTTGCTTTCTGATACCCACTTCCTCTCCACTCGTTAAAAATAGCCGCTGTGTTTTTCAGTTTCCTGGCGGAGCGGCCGTTCATCGATCGCACTCGTGTTGGAGTCTTCGGCGAGGTTAGTCTCTCACGCCCTGACCTAACCCTGAATACACGTGTGATCGGTACAGTAACTGTAGTGGCTGCCCAGTCAAAACTCTGAATTCTGTTTCCTCCTCATCCAGTGAATTAATCCCACAAAAAAGAGGAAATGAGATTTTACAAAGAAAACATGGTGAAAATGTACTCTGCCATCATTAATTATAACAACTCAGTGAAGCTTCAGTCTGCCTATTTAAGAAGTAGAAACCACTGTGAATCCATTTCAGCCGCTTTGGTACAAAAGAAAAAGAGGTGCACTGGAGTATGGAGGGCTGTGAGTGCCAAATGAATTTATTTGATGTACTGAGGTAATTAAATTCCTCATTAAATTATAATTGAATCTAATAATAATTAATTAAAATAATAAATGCTGTATTAACTGTTTTAAATGAAATTACTTAATATTAATTATTTGTATATTTAAATAATTTTTCATTTACAAATGTAATTATTTATTAATGACACCTTAAATGAATGATTTAATGATGTACTCAGTTAATTCATTTTGGCACTTGTGGCCCTTCATTAGGAGGCAACATTTGTCATCATGCATTTGTCATCCAGGGACTACTTAAAGGTTCTGGCCATAGGAGACTTGTTTATGACCTGTACCAGGAGGAACAGGAGTTTCTCTTGGTCTGAGTAGTCTGGGTACCGCTAGCTAGCACATGAAGCTCTGTGTGACCCTCCAAGGATACGCCTCCCCAAACCATCACTGCCAAACGGGCCACACTGGATGATGTTGAGCAGTGTATTTACTCTTTGAGCTACTTGTAATATAATGCTCCTGTTTTTAAACCCAGAACAGCCCACTAATACCACAAAAACCCAATTAAATTACACATTATTCCCTAAAATTTAGTTTTGCCTTTCTTTATTAGTTTGTTAAAGATATTTCAACAGTTCTTGCTGCCAGCTGCTCTTGCTGGAGACCATATATAAATGTAATGAAGTACAGATCCATGCAGAGACTGCCATTTTTTGATGCTGTGTAAACACGATAGAAACGTCCTGTGTTTTCTCGGTGCAAGTGACGCTCCTCTAATGTCTCCCTTGCAGGGCTACGGTGGCTACCTTGCGCTGATGATGCTGAAGTCGACAGAGAAGCTGATCAGCTGCGCAGCTGTTTGCGCTCCCGTCACCGACTGGAGCATGTACGGTGAGCAGGAATTTGAACCCTCTTTAGTACAACGCTCCAGAGACGCGGAAATATTTATTACTTCTGCTGCTGCTGCTGAACCCGGCTAGTCATTTCTCAGAACACAACATCTTTGTCCTGCACAATCTTTTTCATGTGCACTGCCGGGGTAATGTCACTTTAATTATCCTTTGCGTTCGCTTTCGGGAATTCAGGGTTATTACATTTAAAGATGAAAAAGTTCTCGTCAGTTCTGGGAGGGAATGCTGGGCGTTAGCACTCCTGTACAGCTCAGGACTTCCTGCTGGCTGTGAGTAGAGTTTAATAGACTGAAGTGTTGCTGCAAAGCCTCTGCTTCAAAGAAAGCGTCTCTCTCTGTCTGTCTTCACTCGTAAAAAGCAGAAATAAGACGCCTTTCCACCTCCGACTGTTCTTCCAGCATGAGTCGAAGAAGACTTCAACTTGTTTTTTGCCAATATGCTCGAATAATAAACTTCAAATGTGTCCTCTAACATAATGTGTGGCTTCTAGCTTATTCCAGTGCCACTGATCTGTCAGATCCTCCAGAAGATCCATGCAGCACTTTTTATGTAAAGTTCTCAGGTTGCTGCTGACGTCATGTAACCTCTTTGATTTCCCTTTTCCCCTTCAGCCTCAGCCTTCTCAGAGAGATACTTCGGCTCACCTTCAACTGACGAGAGCAGATACCAAGTGAGCGTCTTCTGTCTTTTACCCGCCTGCTTCTTTATTAATGGATGACTTACATTCATTTCATTTTAGTCATAGTTTAAGCATTTAAACTCTTTTATTTTTATTCAACTAATTGTTGTAGCACGAGCGTTCCTCCACACGGCATCTTATTTTCCTGTCCATCAAATGTGAAACGTGTCCATATGTCCGCTCGTCTCTTCCTCCCAAGCGTTTTTGAGAGAAACTGCGAGCACGTGAGGTGGTTGAGTCGTTTCCTGAGGGCAGCTCAAATGTGTATGTCTGATTACTTCTGATTGGATTACTTCCAAACTCGTCCCGCCTTGCTCACAACTTCATAAGTTCTGATTGGATCTCTTCTCTCCAAAGTGTCCATCAGTTTTTGTTTAGTTATCATTTGTTAGTTAATAAAATTAACACTGCTAAGAAATTCAGCTAAATGCGACTGGATTTGGGAAGTTGGATGTCCCTCATCAGATGGCGTGTCACGTTTGACCTCTGACCTCACATCTACATTTCACATCTGCCTTTTTTAGGGGACGTCAGAAAGTATTACATGCTTAAAGAAAGTAGAGTAAGCTGCATATACTGTAGTGTAGAGAGTGAAGTAAATATCTCTCATGCTACCAGTATCTGATTTTTTACTGCACTACAAGCTGCTTAAAGTACTTTTAAAAATAACAAAGAAAACAAGATGAATGTATACAAAATACAGTGCTGTTCCCTTAAAAGTAAATATTGCCCAGAGAGTGAGCCGGCTTGGCGGAGGTTTGTGCTCTCCGAGTGCTTCTTGTTATTATTAAATCCTTTATTTAAACAGGCAGTCTTATTGAGATCAACATCTCTTTTTGAAAAGACAGACCTGTGTACAAAAAACATATACAGAAATTGAGACACATTATACACACAAAAAAAGAAAAAGGTGTGCTGGGGTTGTTGCAGGGAGACAAAGACGAGCCTTTAAAGCACTCCAGCGAAATCAGAGAATAGTTTTTTTTGTAGCTTGTTCCATTTATAGACAGCAATGTGTTTAAACAAGAAGCACAGCTGGTGATAAAATGTCCTGCGACCTGACACCTTTATCTTTTTATCTTTACTGTGTTTAAACCGAGGCGTGGAGGTAAGCTGGCAGCCGTACAGGCTGCTTCATGCAGCTCAAATCTCTGAAACCAAGGAGAGTGCAAACTTAGAGCCACTTTAATGGGAAATGCAGCTGGCTGATGATGCAGGTGGCTGGGTGGGTTTCACCTTTACCTGTTTGATTCCCAATCATTTCTACATTTTACAGTATAGCAGAGGTTAGACAGCCAACACAAATTATACAGCTCCCGTTTTTTAAAAGTAAAGAACAACCAGTAAAGAAGAAGAAAACATTTAGGAACAGAGAAATGCCATCCTAAAAATAAATAAATAAATCACCCAGCTGTCCTCCAAGGGAAGGTTGCAGTCAGAGAGTGTTTTTCTTCCTAAGTGGGTTGCCTGTAACTGGGCCAGAGAGCTCTATTTTTGTGACTCTCGCAGCAGGAGGGGTGGTCTGCTTCAAAAGTCACCCAGAGAAGGAAATGTGGCACAATCTGATCAGACAATAATCAGCAGGGCATCATCACTCACCCAGTCCTCCGAGATGCAGAAGCAGACGGGTGAGAAAACATGCCGTGGTTGATGGCTGGTCGCGGGTTTGAATTCCAGCTGGGAACAAAATGAATGACAGCAGTGAGACTGAGACATCCTGTAATATTAAAGCTTCGCCCTCCCAGTGCGATCGCTATCAGTCTGGCATCTTGGTTTAAAAAAATGTTTTTTGCTTAGTTTTTAAGCAAAGGACAACAGACGGGATCATCACACTTAAAGTGGCTCACGTTACATCATGTGAGTCTAGCGCCTTTATTTCAGTGGCTTTAATTCAAGCAGACTACATATATAACTCTAAGGTCGAGTTTTTCCAGGCTAAATAAATATAAGAAATGACCTCAGATGGAAACACGAGCACTCAGAGAGCTCAAGTCACCCTGAAGGACAAGGGCTACACTGAAACTTTGTTTTCATTACAACATGCTGACGTCAATGTGTTACACTGTCATTGTGCTGCTAACATCAAATGTTTTTACTCAACCGAGGTACTCGTGTCCCCCAAGTCCTGGTATATTGTTGTGAAGTTTGAAGACGATACATAAAAAGTTGTGGATAATCTAAAGTTTTTACTGATATTCACATTTGGTGTGACCCTGACCTGATTTTCACTAAAATTAAATCAGATTGAGCTATTGTTGGTAACTACCATCACACAACAATATCCTGAAAACTGTGGACGCTGGACTGCTAACAAACAGACAAACAAGGGGAGCTGATTGCATACTTCCTCGCTTCAGGGGGTGAAAAATACTGATGGCTGTCGGTTCTACCCCTCAGCCTCCTATTAGATTAAAAAGGCACCTGCAGCACAAATGCAGTGTAAAGGTCCAGTTTAGTGACTCTGATTAGCCAAGGTGAGGACTTGTAGGCTTAACCTTCCTGTTACCGCATCTTTGGGCTACAAGCCAGACTACAAACCAGTACTCCTAGTTTCAGTCCCAAGACTGAATGAAAGAAGAAGGTTGTGTCAGGAAGGGATTCCAGTGTAAAATATGCACCTAATCAAGCAAGCAGATAATCAATAATGTGAACCATGGAATGACGTGGAAACTGTGCTACTGCTGGCTGAAGAGGGAAGGCATGTTCAGAGGCAGTTAAAGAGAAGGAAAAGCAGGAGCGCCGGAGTGAGAGGAAGACCTCAGAGGAGGTTCATATAGTGAAGGATGGGCTGGTGTGACAGAGGAGGATGCCAGGCATAGCGTGAGATAGATGATCCAAAGTGGCGACCCCTTGAAGGAGCAGCTCAAAGAAGAAGAGACAAATAACCTATCATGCAGTTGTCATGCAGGGGGAAACAGGGCAGTTTGTGGCCTATAAACATGCTTTTTATTACTGTAAAGGTAAACATTTTAAAAAGTTGAATGGAGATGATGCGCTTACTAGAGGAATGACAGGTTTGGCACGTCTACGTTCGTATAATTTTTCATCAAGAAGATGGTTACTTGCTTTAATAATCTAGTGATTTCCAGTATATTTAGTTTAAAGCTTCTGTTTACTGCTTAACTAATTCAGAGTCACGAGGGATCTGGAGCAGGGTAGACCCCAGATAGATGGACAGAGAAACATCTCACTCTCACATCCTCACCTAGAATCACCAGTTAATCTAACATGCCTTTAGACTGTGAGATGAAGCCAAGCTTGCACAGGGAGAGCATCAGCCAACAAGAAAAAATTAGCTTCTTATATATTTTTTCCTGTTAATGATCTTACAATCCGCCTCCTCGAGTGGAAACTTCACGATTAACTTTTCTTACACTTTTGACCCTTCAATCAAATTCTGATGCTTGTAATGTTATGACCTGATGTTAATGCGACAAATAATTTGATTTGTGTCCAATCTTCAGGCTTCCAAAGTGCTGTCCGGCATGAAAAATCTGGGAGGAACTCTATTCCTGGTCCACGGCACTGCTGACGGTATGCACATTTCCTTCATCCTCCTCACAGAACAGCAGAAACGGAGGATGTAATTTGACTTCATTTCACAATAACATCGTAGTAATGTGGGCTACTGAAGGTAGGCGTGAGTCTCACGAGCCTCTCTGCTATGCTGAGCTTTAAAACTTGACCTCGGCGAGTGCGGCGCCTTTTATCCAGTGGTGGAATTAACCTCTCCGACACTTATTTGCATGTCCTGTTTTTTTGTGTCTCGGCAGCCAATGTTCACTTCCAGCACTCGGCCGAGCTCATCAAGCACTTAATAAAGATAGGAGCCAACTACACTATGCAGGTAAACACTCGGCTCTTACAAAGAGTCTTTGCAAACAGCAGCTGTGGCTTTTAATTAAAATGGGTCATTCTCCATTATGTATCAGTGCACTGTTATGCAGAGTCTTTATTTACTCCAGTGTGGCACAGGAGATTTGCTGTCCTGTACTTGAGTTCTAAACTTCATTGTAAAAGTGTGACTTTTAGGAATTTTTTTAATATTTAAAAACTCACTTTACCCCACTTTAAAGGTACTTATGAAGAGCCATCATTCAATAAATAGCTTTAGTTTTGCTGATTACCTTATCACAGCTTAGCATGGTCACAGCTGGTCCATTTTTCACTTAAACGTGTTTTAAAAACCTCTCTGTGCCAAACTTCACTGAAAAAAATGTGTTTTGTGACAATACTTGAAAACGGTTAAGTTTTGGAAAATATGCTAAAGAACAAACCTGTAAACATGTTGCTTTTATGCTTATAGTAAAAAATATATATAATTAAAAACATAACTAATGAGCAAACTTTAGAGATGCTGCTAGGTGGGTATTGCTGCCATTTGACTGACATTTGCTTCTGTTTCCAGTGTTTGAATTAAGCTAAGGCAAGATAGCATATAAGCTAGCAAAGGTAGCATATTTCTTAAACAGTGATGCATATCATCTGTTAACAAGAGAGCAATTCAATCATATTTACCTAAGTATAGCTGCAAATACTGTAAATCATCTCTTCCGCAGTCTTACAGTGTCAGTAAAAATCCACCTTTGCTTTGGTTGCTGGAAAATTGCAACCTGTCGTCTGTAGTTTTTCGCATTAGCAAATTCTTGCCAGCTATTCGCTGAGCAGTTGTCAAACCGAAGAGTAAACGCTGCACTTTCTGTAACATAGTTTGGTGATGTGGTAAAACAAACTTTTACTTGGACATTCTCTATTTCCAGTTTGCGTTACACTCTTCAGTTTGACAGTCAGTGAATAGTTGAGGAGTGTTTGCTGACAACTTGGTGTCTTTCATACAAAAAAAAACTACAGACGACTGCAGTAATTTCCCAGCAACCAAAGCAATCACAAGGAGGTTTTGGTGCAGCAACTTCTTTGTAACCAGTTTCATGTGGTGATAGCCAGCAATCACTCTAAAAGCCCAGACTCAAATCTAAGTATCTCCCCAGAAAGTAGAGGAACCTGATTTTCTCTGATCCACAGATTTGCTCCTAGTTCTTCCACAGACAGATAAACAGATAAAAGCTTCTCACATATCTTGTTTCAAAGTGAGCTACGAGATAGGAGTGGGCAGATTGATCCAGATGTTGACAGTATTGATACTAAAGCTGGTATTGGTATCGGATACTTGCACGATTGGATTGATGCTCTTTTTGTCTCGTCTAAATTCAGCGCTTTGCTCCTGTTCATCAACAAAGCAGCAACACTTTAAGCTGTTAAATTTTGAGCACTCAGAGGATTTATTTGTTGGATATCTGCAGTCCAGTCACTATAAAGCAAGGAGACTCAAGGACAGACATTTCTATTGTGGTCAAAACCTTGAGCACATTTGAGTAAAGTGAACCTTGAGTGAAGAAAGTGAAGAATAAAACTTAAAGCTTACTACAAGATTTGTTCCAGAGGTTGTTCAGATCAGATAAATTCTCTCCTCTTTCTGAGCCAGATCTTCCCAGATGAAGGCCACTTCCTATCAAGACGCAGCCAGATTCAGCTGACTCACTCCCTAATTGGATATTTCAGAGGATGTCTCCTCGATGCGTCATTGTTACTCAACCAACGGGATGACGAGTGAGAGGGAACGGGCTCGCTACTGTTTCTGAGCGTGTGTGTGTGTTTTATACCTGTAGCACAATGTTTGACAGACAGGAAAAGCTTCTTATTGACATATCAGAATAGTCTGTGTCACCTCAGTAGAAATAAGTTTTCACCTGCTGTCAGAGGTTGTCAGTGACTGTCCCTAGATTTATCACCTCTTTCCTTTTTTGTCCTGGTGGCACAAACAAGCCTGTGAAAGAAGCATTTAGAACTGTTCAAGCTTCAAACTGTGAGAAAACTGTGAGATCTTGTTGGAGTTGTTAATCGGAGTTCAAATATAATTGAGAAATTGCATTTTTTTAACCTTTAAGGTTTAGATTAGTTTAAAATCTGTGAATCCTTGTTGCCTAGAGTTTAACGGCTGATTCAGAAACCTGTTGTTCAAGGTGTGATTGAGACGTTCCTCCGTCAAAACAACTTAAAACGGTCCATGTATTCAAATATCACCAACCAGCACAAAAACCAACTCCTTTTTCCAGTTTATTCCTGATCATTAGTAGAGGAGGAGCTGTTTGAGGCAGTGTCCCAGTGAGGCAGATGTGTTAAAATACAGCTAATGCTACAGTCACACCAGGGAAAACAACAGCAACAAGTGGACGTCCAATCTTGTTGCCTTTTAAATTATTGCTTCGACTTCGGTGCGTCGAGGCAGTGATGAAACTTACGGTTTAACCCTCTCAGGCTCAAATTTAGTTTTTGTTGCTAATGCACAAAAGAATACCTGCAGTGGTACTTCTGAGTTAAAAAACCTCATAAAATATGTATGTGCGGTAATCAGGTTGTTAGCTTTTACTTGTTGCTAATCTGCAGCGCCTGCCTTGAGAGGGTTAAGGCGCCTTGAGGCAACTATTGTTGTCATTTGGCGCTATATAAATAAACCTGGATTAAATGGCAGTGTGATGGAGTCGATCTGCTTTCAGTCTGTGATTAATTGGGGTCATGTTGACAGTTTGAGTATGTGAGAATACAGCTGTAAAAGCTGATAAATCAGATAAAATCAAAGATCTTTTGCCAACTACATGCACAGAAACTCACACCAGTTACAACATCACAGATTTGAAACAGAAATTCCTCCACAGATAGTAACATAGGGTTTTTTTTTAATTTTTAAACAATACAACCAGTTGAGTCGAGCCTCTCATTGCAAAGCATCTCAGCGTTGTACCAGGAGTTACTGCAACTTGTTGGCAATCAATCTGAGAGCGATTGCAGTTGGTCAAAAGGCAGCCTGCAAGTGTTTGGAGACAATCATCACAGTTTGTGCTTTGGTGTCATGGAATCATTACACTTTTTATTAGCAGTGTTGGTGGATATGTAACTCATTTTTACGAGATGAAGGGACTCGAACCCTCAATTTCCTGATCCGAAGTCTGACACCTTATCCATTAGGAAAGTGGTCACACACTGAAGCACAGACTTACTTCTGGTATGGTTTGTAAAGACGGGACTCTTGGCTCACACCTTGCATCAACTGTTGTGTCTTTCTCAAAATATTAAAGCATAATGATACCAACGATACCAACCTGACCCAGAGGTCAAGAATCTTCCAGAGCTGAGAGGATAAAAAAGTAGAAAAACATCATTTTATAGATAAAGCCATGTTTAAAAAACCGACTTCAAGGGCGTTTTCAGGTCATGTTGTTACCTTCTTTTTCTACGTCTCATTTCCCCGGGTGTTTGTGATGCTATCCTGTGGATTATTTATGTGGGGGCAGCTTACAAAGTTTGACTCATCAAGCTTATAGACAGCAATAGTGCTAAACAGATGTACGACAGTTACAAGATCTTTTTTTAAGCACGCTATGTTTCCTTGTCCTTACTGAAACAGAGAGTTATGTATTTATTTATTATATCTAAGAGTAGATATTTACCATTTCACACCAGTTTTTTTGGTGTTGTGCAGGTGTGGAGGAGCTTAATAGCTACTCATAGTTTGGCCTGGACTACATTTCAGGACAGCCTACTTTGGTTTAATTTTTCTCATGGGTATTTGAGCAGCTCTGTTGCAGGTTAAATTGTGACATTTGGCTTATAATGTATATTTTATGCTGTAATTTCTTTTTTTTTTTAGATAGCTGCAGGCTGTTCTGTTTTTGTATATTTAAGTATGTGGTCCAAAACTTGGTATAGAATCACCTTTGGCTGATTAAGTGCCAGAGGTTTTCTCTGTATTTGGTTCTGTTGTTCTCCAACTTCAGTTTATGCATTTCCAGCTGCTTCATGTCTTCTCTTTCGTAAATACATCGTGGTTGTAGTGTTATCCAGAAAACACTGCAATAAAAGCATAATAAATGTTATGCCAATACGACACCCGAGAGCGCTCCTCACTGTGATTACGGCTCCGAGAGCGATTCCCACAATTACCGCTCGGCCGCTCACAAGTGCCATCAATCACAGAGACGAGCATCCTCTGCGAGGTTCATCTCCACGCGAGGATAAAAACAGTTGCAGGAGTTGGCGTGCGTCGGGGGTGAAAAATCCCCCCAGTGCTTGGCTTGCAGGTAGTTGCCATGACAACTGTTTTGGTAGCCCAGGATACAGCCACTCTCATAATTCATTCAGAGATGAGCGCTTTGCATCGCGGAGCGAGCAGCTGCTGATGCAACATACTCAAAGCCATATGTATCTGTGCTTTGTAACATGGGGTCCGTGAGGGGATGGATTTTGTTCTGGGGAGGGTGGGAGGGAGGGGGGCAATGTGGATGTGGGATGAGTGATGAGAAGCTTATTGTAAATTTTTTTGCTGTTTTAATATTAAAGAATGATGAAGAAGTCATGTTTGAGCTGTGAGAGTTTCTTTGTTAAACACAGGAACACCTCAGATCTCAGTTAGGCTCATAAGCATGGACTGTATACGAAAGATGCAAGGCAACAAGTTAAATCAACACAAAAAGTGTCCAAAAGTTGATTCTGTTCATCTGGACGTAGCGTTTTGTGGGAGAACTGTACAGTACAATGTACTGTTTATAAGAAACCTGCAGTCATCTGAGACTGAAGAAGTCACTTGGATGAGTGACGAAACGTTTCTCCCACAAAATGCTATGTCCAGATAAACAGAATCAACTTTTGGAGATATATATATCCTCTTTGTTACCAGTTTTAGGTAGGCTAGCAACCCCTAGCCAACCGGATGGCGAATGCAAATTTTGGCCTAGCAACCAGATGGTGGTTGCCAGATGACCACAGACTGGTCTCTAAGCCTGTGTGACTACAACTTAAATGAAAACCGCCCTCTGCCTCACTGGTGTGTTTCTGTGAGAGCTTCAAAGCACCTTGGGGGCATTCCAAAAGCGGAGCTCAGGGGTCTTTTATTTTGAAAATTGACTGGATTCTATATGGTATTCCTGTGTCTGACTTCCTGTCCTGTGCAGCTTCTATCAACAATAAACCCAGCTCTAATTTGAGAATTTGGTAAATGGCCTGGTTCTTATATTGTGATCTTCTACTCAAAGACTCAAAACACGTTTTACAACATGTCTAATTCACAATCTCAGTCCTTTCTATCTCTGACTCACCTATTCTCACAACGATCGTGTAATTTCGCAGGACAAATTTGTGCCATTTAATTTTTCTGGAAAACGCTCCGGTACTAAAAAAATAAAATAAAATAAAATCTTGCTTAAAGATACTTTGAAATGCAGACTGAAGCATCCTGGGAACATACCACCAACTTTCCAATTGGTAGATGACCTTTACACGTGTGAAACTAAAGTCTCGCAAGTTTAACGTCTTACTGAATACAACATGATACTCAGTAAATTATTTAAATTATCTGTTCTGGTTCAGAAGGAAATAGGAAGTACGTGCTCATTGGCTAACACAAGTTATAAGTCTTAGAAGATGGTTATTTTTATATTTGTGTTTAACTGCGGTACCTTACATTTTGTGGTATTCCTTTACTAAGCTTTTATTGTTCTAACTACCGTATCTAAAGTAAGACCAATGTCTTACTAAGGTCTATAAATATGTTATTATTGAGTTAAGAATAGTGTTCATAGCTCTCTCCTCCAGAGCAGAGATTGTTTTCAGATGCATCATACACATAATTCCTGCTGTCATTTCAGAGTCATTCATGAACATGTCCGCAGTGTTTCCCAGCCTCATCGTCTCCTGTCCCCCATCCTCTAACCCACATTCCTCAAGCTACAAGTAGGTTCTCGTATTTTCTGTGTAAAGTGTCTGTTTGGCATTAAAGTTACAACAGCTGTCTTAACTTTCAGCATGAGTTGATATTTTAAATGAAGACACGGGTAAAAACAGCAGACTTGCTGTCCACAGGCATTAGTTTTCCACCAGTGTGTGGTTAAATCAAGTTTTCCTTTGTTAACTTCTTGGGCCTTTGTACCTGAATAATTTCCTCCCTTCATTTGCAGCCAAAGTAGTGTACAGTCAGCATTTTCTAGGTAGAAATGATTAGTGGCTGTTGTGCACAAATCAGCAGCATTTCCCTATAGACCACTTCAGGTCTCGGCTCAGTAGCAGAGCCTGAAGATTAGTCAGGAACTCGATGTGAAGCCTCCACCCATCGGTCACTGCTATGACTGAAAATGGTGCCACATTTGGCTTTACAACCTAGAGAAGTGCACCTCTTATAAAAATTCAGACATGAGCTGAGGAGGGGTGAAAATGCTTTGTGAACATAATAAATTAGCAACAACATAGTTGCCTTTAAATTTTCCAAAGTTTAAATTATTTTCTTTCTTTTTTTTCTTATAAAAATGACACAAAGCAACTGTGAACTTCACATATAGAGTATAAGTTATGCAAAATGTGGTTAGTTTGCACTAATGAGACTGGGCTTTACATGTGTGCTACTTTCTCTGGATATACAGTGGGGCAAAAAAGTATTTAGTCAGCCACCGATTGTGCAAGTTCCCCCACCTAAAATGATGACAGAGGTCAGTAATTTGCACCAGAGG
>NW_005187784.1:249698-261616 GCF_000239375.1 Pundamilia nyererei | reverse complement strand
CTGCCGAAATGGTGATCTGTCACTGAGTAAAAGAGACCTTGCTGTAAAGTAACAGAGCTACCACTGCACCACCAGTTCATCATCCATATTCTGCTTCTTATCTGGGTCCAAATCAAGGCGGCTGCAGCCTAAGCAGAGATGGACCAGGCTTCCCTTTCTCCAGCCACGTACTCCAACTCACCTGGAGGAACATCGAGGAGTTGCCAGGCAAGCTAAGAGACATAAATGAGCCCCGGTTCTGCCCCTGGGTTTCTGTCCTGTAGGGAACACATAATCTAGGAGGCAATCGAGTCAGATGCCCAGATGCTCCTTTTCAATTTGGAGGAGCAGTGGCAGTACCGTGAGTCTGAATGACTGAACTTTTTACCCTATCTCTAAAGGAGAACTCTGTTCTGCCGCTTCTATCTGCTGTCTCCAATATCGCGACCATAGGTGAGGGTAGGGATGTAGATCGACCCCAATTTATCAGTCTCTCGCTCCCCTCTCCTTTCAGTCATGAACAAGACCCCAACATACTTAAACTTCTCCAGTTTAACCAGCAACTCGTCCCTCACCCAGAGTGGACTCTCCACCTTGTTCCAGTGTTCTACCAAAAAAGTGATATCCGGTATTAAAACATATTGAATGGCTTGTTGCCCTTGAATATGTCAAACACGTGCCAAACATGTTTCTCATGAATGATATCAAGTCATTTTGAGCCAAAAAGAACAATCCTGTTACAAAGTAGGAGGTGCAATTAGTTTTTGCCAAAGAGTCTTGTAGGTATCCTTTATTTATGCAGGTAAAAGTGTAATTGATGTTAAAAATGTCTTTTTCAAGAGAGATCTGACCAAGAGGGCAACAGAAATTGCAACTACTATAACAGTTCTGTACATATATTGTAATTTTTCCACATATATATAACCCTTTGTAATTCTTATCTACTGTCATTTATTAATATAAACAAGGAATTAATTCAGTTCAATTCAGTTGCATTTATGTTGTATAGTAAAGACCCTACAATAATAATAGGAACAATTTCACATAGAAACATTGGAAAACACCTTCTGACCACCACCAGCTGAGAGCAATGGCCTAAATCTCAAGCCAACAGACTCACATCCTCTGCAAAAAAACGAAGATGAGGTCCTGAGGCCATGGACACATTCCTCCACTTGGTTCTGCCTAGCAAGTGTACCCATTACCAATTCTTCCCTTGTCAGAAATTTAGAGGACCATCTCAGAAGTGCTGATCAATAACATACCAAACTGAACAGATGGAATTAAAACATGAAAAATATGGGGGTTTTAGTTAAACAGGGAGAGCATCTAGTTGAGCATTGGCAGAGGAAACTTGTTTGAAAGACGTGTCCTCCAAGTTAATCAGAGAAGGGCTTATTGAAACAAATCAGTTATGTTTGTGCAGTCTGCATGCATTAAACCATAATATCCATAAATTGCTCACATCACAGCATGTATGCACTCTTACAGGTAGGGATGGGTATCGTTTAGGTTTTATCCGATACCGGTGCCAAATCGGTACTTTTGAAACGGTGCCGGTGCTTAAACGGTGCTCGAACCGGTGCTTAAAGAATGGAGAACACAAAATTGGTCCAAAAACCTCTCATGTTCAGCTGGTTCACCAGGCCATCAGACTGCTGAACACGTCATAGACACCTCAGCTTCACTACTGGAACTTTAACATTATGCACTCCATACTGTACAGTAATGCCACTGTTTTGCACATGTCTCAACTCTGTATATTTTATATATTTTATTTATTGTTTACTCTATTTTATTTGTAAAATATGTGTACACACACACACACACACGTAGGAAAATATTTACTATACACATCCAGAAATGCATATACTATTATATATTGTACATATATTTATTAGTTTCAGATGTAGCCATTCTTGTATTTTGCTTGTTTACATTATTGTATTTTGCACAACTCTGTTGCTTGTGAAGCTCGCACACAAGAATTTCACTCACATGTGCTGTACCAATGTACCTGCACATGTGATGTGACAATAAAAGTGATTTGATTTGATTTGGTTTTTGTAAAAAGATAACAATGTTAGCCTTTTCTGCAGCTATGGGGCATATGGTATCACTCTTGGCTGGAAGCAGTGCTTAAACAATGGAAAAAACACAAACTTTGTCCAAAACCTCTCATGTTTAGCTGTTTTCCTCTTTTTCTTTGGTCATTTTAGCCTTTTTGTCCAGGGTGAAGGGAGTATCTGCCATCAAACAAGAAGACAGCCGCATGTAGATATGATGATGTTTGCTAGTTCACCTTACATGCATTAATGTAATAACGTGGTTAGCCTACTCAACGTAAACTACTCACGCAGAGAAGAACGGCTGCTGCTGCCATCATCATCCGTCATCATTTCTGCTACACTGGCAGGGCTAGGGGCCAGGACTCTCCTCTTCGTGTTTTTGGGTATGTTGCTAACCGATAACAGGCACCACACCGCAGTAGATGCGCTCGGTGTGAGGTCTCGCAGCAAGCTATCAAATACAGCGCATTTCTGGTTTTTGGAAAAAAAAAAACGCTATGCGTCGCCAGGTGTTTCATCGGATTTGAGGTGTTACCTCCTTTGACAGTATCAGCTTAAAGCACTTGTTGCTGCTGAGTTTGCATCTTTTGCTGTGAAGTACAGCCAGACTTTTGACCGCTTCGCCTTGGGCATTTTTAATCTGTAGCTCTGCATAAAAGAATGTACGTACCTGGCCCCGCCTACTATCCTCGGAAACGTAAAATGATTGGCTAGAAGTGTATCACAGCTCAGGAAAAAAAAGCACCGAAATAAAGCACCGAAATGTGCGCTGCTTTTCGGTCTGGTTACTACCGTTTATGTCAGAACCGGTGCCATCATGGCACCGGACACCGGTACCCATCCCTACTTACAGGTGTTGAAGGCCACCATTGTAAACTCTATTGTATTTCCACCAGCTCCAAAAAAGGTTGAAGAAGGTTGATTTCAGTGTCCTGATTGTCCTTATTTAAGTATGTTTTGAGCTGCTGAAATCTAACCTATCAAATATCATCTTGCAGTTCTCTCTTCTGTTTAAACTTGCTATAATCTGTCCTCATTTGACACTTGCAGCAGCAAACGTCAATACTTTATCCATCTGTGCACGACCAGGCTGCAGCCTGTCCCGACCCTGCTGTGATTATTTATCGATATCAGCACCTTGTAATTTCCTTTTTTTGCCATATTGAGCAGGTGTGTTTGTGTGGCAGCCTGAAACCCTGACAGATGTGATTTAGGGCCTCACGGCCACGTCGAGAAAAAGCGAGTAACAGTAAAAGTTGGTGGACTGTGGCAGCAGACTTATGAAATCCAGGAGAAAAGAACATTTATCTTTCTCTCTCAGCCCTCTGTGACCTTTATAAATCCCCCGTCCGCGCTGTGCCTACACTCCGCTCAAATTGAGCCTTAATTACATCAAAGCAATTACAGAGCGCCTCATCCAGGGAAGGGAGGAGAAGCTGCGGCGGAAACTTCAGAAGATGTAAGTTAAGTTCGTCTCTGGTGGTTCAGCAGAAAATTTATAAAGACCAAAAGAAAAAACACTTTGTACTGTAAGTAATGAGGAATTGAGCCTTGCTTTGACAGTTTTAGAGTACAAAATCTGCAGAGGGGTGACCGCAAAGGTCACATGTCTGTACAGTGTAAACCACATGAGCAAATTTAGACCTGTGAAAACAAACAGACATGTTTCAGTTTGCTTTAAATGTTAAATGGTAACTTTGAGGTAATAGTAGCTCACTAATATAAAATGTTGCTTTTGATTAATCCATCCTGATTAAATGCATACATTTAAAAATAAAGTACGGCGCAAAAGTCTGTTCTGCGTAAAGTCACCCCACACTGACATCTAGTGGTGGACCACCCACATTATAACCCAGAAGCCAAATACAGCCATTGAACGGTTTAGGGAAAATTTTAGTGTTGTTATCTTATGGTTAGTTATGTAGTTACAGAAAAATAACAAAATATTCGTTTCTATTGGTAGAATAGAAAATGTTTAAAATTCATGGATCTGAGTGGGATTTTTTTTTACCTTTCCATTGTTTGCTCTTTCCTACACCACTTATCAAACTCTCTTTTTATCTTTGCGTCACTTATACTTTGAACTTGATCTTTTTTTAAAGAATGACATATTATTCTATAAAATAAATATCATCCTCAGGTGTCATTCGATCTAAAAATGTGTAATAGGATGCAGATTATTGGACAGCCTGTTCAAAAGCCATTTTCGTGGGACCAGAAAGCTTCAACATTTCCTAAGAAGGGCTTTTTATTGGTCTATTAAACCAGTACTGTAATAATGAATCTGCATATGAACATATACTATTAAGCACACATTATGGTTTTATAACTTCCTTTTCCTTTTTTTTTTAGTGCCTGCTTCTAAACCTTCATTATAGATCTGCATCATAGAGTTTTAATAAAGTGTTGATGAGGACAAGCTTGATAGGTGCGAAGAGTTTTATTAGAAAAAGAAGATACAGACAGTCTCTCTCAGTGGAGAGTCGTTCTTCAATAAAACCAAACACCGTGGGATTGAGCTCAGACAAACTGCTGCTCTGCAGTCTTTATTAGTGGTCTACAGTCATTAAACTGCTTCTGCATGAGACTGATAACAATGACATGAAAAAAGCTCTTTTTTTAAATAAACACTTCCTGTTTTTAATACTCCTCCCCCTCTTCATCTTCTTCGAACGAGTCGACGCCGACCTCCTCGTAATCCTTCTCCAGGGCAGCCATGTCCTCTCTGGCCTCTGAGAACTCTCCCTCCTCCATTCCCTCTCCCACATACCAGTGGACGAAGGCCCTCTTGGCGTACATCAGATCGAACTTGTGGTCGAGTCGAGCCCAGGCCTCTGCGATGGCGGTGGTGTTGCTCAGCATGCACACTGCTCTCTGCACCTTGGCCAGGTCTCCTCCAGGAACCACAGTGGGGGGCTGGTAGTTGATGCCCACCTTGAAGCCTGTAGGACACCAGTCCACAAACTGGATGGATCGCTTCGTCTTGATATTGCCGATAGCGACATTGACATCTTTGGGCACCACGTCACCACGGTACAGGAGGCAGCAAGCCATGTACTTTCCATGGCGAGGGTCACATTTCACCATCTGATTGGCTGGCTCGAAGCAAGAGTTGGTGATCTCAGCCACGGTGAGCTGCTCGTGATAGGCCTTCTCTGCTGAGATAACAGGGGCATAGGTGGCCAGAGGGAAGTGGATGCGAGGGTAGGGCACCAAGTTGGTCTGGAACTCTGTCAGGTCCACGTTCAAGGCTCCATCGAAGCGAAGAGAGGCGGTGATGGAGGAGACGATCTGGCTGATGAGGCGATTCAAGTTGGTGTAAGATGGGCGCTCGATGTCCAGGTTCCTTCGGCAGATGTCATAGATGGCCTCATTGTCCACCATGAAGGCACAGTCGGAGTGCTCCAGGGTGGTGTGGGTGGTCAGGATGGAGTTGTAGGGCTCCACCACAGCTGTGGACACCTGAGGAGCTGGATAGATGGCAAACTCCAGCTTGGACTTCTTGCCAAAGTCTACAGAGAGACGCTCCATGAGCAGAGAGGTGAAACCAGAGCCGGTTCCTCCACCAAAGGAGTGAAAGACGAGGAAACCCTGGAGACCTGTGCACTGGTCAGACTGACCGAAAAAGGCACATATTAAAATTTAAGAATCAAAAACAACATTCAAAGCCCATTTATTTCAGCAGCCCCACACTCAAAATCTCTCCAGGTGTCTGCTCTTCTCTCACCAGTTTGCGGATCCTGTCAAGAACAGAGTCGATGTGCTCCTTTCCCACAGTGTAGTGGCCGCGGGCGTAGTTGTTCGCAGCATCCTCCTTCCCGGAGATCAGCTGCTCAGGGTGGAAGAGCTGGCGGTACGTTCCTGTACGGACCTCATCTGAAGGAGAGCAAGAGAGAGCGAGCAATGCTTTGACTGTTCATGCTGAGTGAGAAAAGTTGCTCTTAAAAATCGAACCGCACTATTAAAATGGATGCCAAAACATTAGGAGTCCCCCTGAAGGTCATTTGGGTCCAGTTTGTAGTTTCTGTTAATGGCGTTTGGAAGAACAGAAACTTTACAAAGGCTCTTTTTTGCTTTTGTGGGTGTAAGTAAACAATAAAAAGGAGCCAACATGCAATAAATATTAACACTCTTGATGCAGCTCTAAGTCTGTATTAATTCCATCTGTAGTTGCAAAGGCATAATGAAAATATTGAGTGAAAGAAGAAGAGTGGATCTGACTGGCTGATTTAAACTCAAGTGGGCTGGGCTACAGAGAAACCCAGCCTACTTGAATGATTTGAAATGAACTTCGGCCAGGAGATAAATTCATAAAAGTGACTGTTACAGCATCAACATTGTCTTGGAACCACCTGCTACCGATAACAGAAAATGATTAACTAGTTTTAACTTCATAGCTTTGGACATTTTTATAGCTCAGTTTACACACACGTTATGAGTTTTTTGGCCACTTGGGGGCAGCAGAAACAAATATTTGCCCACTACATAAGAATCAGCTCCACTTAGAGCCGAGCTCACGTCCTCTTGATAAACAGAAGTTGAGATTCCCTCTTTTTAGCTCCCGAGGAAAAACATCGGGCTCTTCGACTACTAAATGCTCCACTATGTTCACCAGCTGGACTTTAGCCGGGTCCCTCTGCGGCCAAATGCTGAGCATTGAAAGTATGTAACATTTCAGGGTGAGGCTTATCTTAGTTCATTGTGTCTGCAATCTAGTCTATTTATAAAAGAGTGCGATGACAAACCACTGTATGACAGCTTTGTGATACTTCACAGTTTGCCTGTGTCTGCAGACCGTAGCAAAAACTCAGACAAAAAGCATGAAAGAAGTCTTTTAGCTTTTTTAAAAAACTGATTGAAAAAGTTAATCACCTTAAACTCTAAATGACAAATAAAATAACAGCTCCCACCAACCTTTCGACGCCCTAAACCCTTAGGTCTTAAAAACCCGCTCAGAGTAAAACCCTCACCGATAACAGTGGGCTCCAGGTCCACAAAGATGGCTCTGGGGACGTATTTCCCATTGCCGGTCTCACTGAAGAAGGTGGTGAAGGAGTCGTCATAGCCTCCGGTGGGCTTGTCGCTGGGCATGTGGCCATCTGGCTGGATGCCGTGCTCCAGGCAGTACAGCTCCCAGCAGGTGTTGCCCATCTGGACACCGGCCTGGCCAACATGGATGGAGATACACTCACGCTGTAGAGGAAGAAAACAAAAAAGACATTTTAGTCATTAATATTCTTCTTATTTTTGCTCTAATATACAGCTGTTGTCAAAAGTTTACATCCACTAATCACTGGCATAAATTTCATGGTAATTTGGGACTTTTAATGATTTTATTTAAACTCCCCTTTTTACATGGTGGAATGATTGTACAGCATACGTCTTTAATCACGTTGTTTTTTTAAAAGAGAGAGAAGAAAAGGGGCCACAAGTTTGAACGTATTTTGGGATTTCTCTAATCCACACAGGGTCAACAGTATAAATACAGACTCAAATAAGGAACGAACACTCCGACTAATATTTGGTCAAATTTCCCTTAACAAGTTGAACCTCAACCAGACACTTTTGATCGTCATCAACAAGCTTCTGGCAGAGTTGGAACACCCAACTGTGCTCAAGTTTCAACCATCTAGCTCACAGGTGTCAAACTACAGGCCTCGAGTCCAATAGGTTTTAGATGTGTCCTTGATCAAACACAGCTGATTCAAATGGCTAAATTACCTCCTCAACATGTCCTGAGTTCTCCATAAGCCTGAATGAATGAATGATCATTTGATTCAGGTGTTTTGACCCAGGGTGTTATCTAAAACCTGCAGGACACCAGGCTTCAAGGCCTGGAGTTCGACACCTCTGATCTAGCTGTTAATTTGAGGTGAAGTTGAAGTATTTGGAAGTTCCTCCTCCTTCATTATTCCATCCACTTGCAGTGTACCAGTACCACTGGCAGCAAAACAGCCCCAGAGCATGATGCTACCACCACCATGCTGGTGGTAGCATCTGGCTACAGCTGGCACAGTGTTTTTAGGTTTGAAAGCCTCACCTTTACTCCTCCAAACATACTTCTTGTCACTGTGGTCAAACAGCTCAATCTCGTCTGATCATAAAACTTTTTGGCTTGTCCATGTGGGCTGCTGTAAATTTAAATTGAGTTTGAAGGCATTGATGATGATCACTAACAAGATAGGCCTCATATAGGACATCATAGAATCTTCAGTACCACTTATTAAAAGATTTAAGTGTGTTTATGTATTTATGTGAGGCAGTATCTATATGTTTGACTCTGTGTGGACTAGAGAAAATCCAAAATAAATTCAAACTTGTGCACACAATTCTTGTTTTCCAAAGTCATTAAAGATGCATGCTGTACTGTTATTCCATCCTAGAAATTGAACATTTAAAAAAGAGAAAAATGTTAAAAGCCCAAAATTAATATGACATCATATCCATGATAAATAGTGGTGTATCAAAAATCACATAAAAATATATATTTTTTAAGGCTAAATTGTTTTAACTGGATACCTTACTGCCAACATTTCTGCCTTTAAGCCTGTCATGACCTGCTTTATAAGACAGTTGAGCTGGGTGGAGTCGATTTGCTCTACAACCCGATTTCCATGTGTTCAAATTGCCTGGATCTGCAATCTTATAGTTCTCAGGCATCACTGCCTTAGACCAGTGGTCCCCAACCCCACAGAGCGGTTTGTGCCCGACAATATTTTCACGGACCGGCCTTTAAGGTGTCGCGGATAAATACAACAAAATAAAACTAGTACCGGTACCGAAAAAAAGAAGATTTATTTATAACACACGTGAAAAGACCCAGGAAAACCGAGTTAATGAAAAAAATGATAACAAAATAAAGCTAAAAACTGATAAAAACCCTGAAAACCATTCATTTCGCACCCGAGTCTCAACTCTCGCAGCCCGGTACCAAATGACTCACGGACCGGTACCAGTCCGTGGCCCGGGGGTTGGGGACCGCTGCCTTAGACTTACAAGCAGTGGTGATTAACACAGTCTTGTCAGAGTGTGTGTAAGGTCCAAAGTGCTTCCACTCCCTGCTCAAGTATTTTTTTGCTGCTTATAAAAGATGTGGGTGAGAGTGAAAACGTGTTTGGTCTCATCGTGCAGAAGCAGCCTGAGGGAAAGTAGGATGCAACATCAGCCAACCAGTTTAGGCTGTCAAAAAGCAACATGGATATGAAATTAGCCTCGTTCATGAATTATTAACCCGAGTCATATTTATCTCTGCAGATGATTTTGTTCCACACTGTTTGCATTGTCCCAGCAGTTTCCCTGTCAACAGATGACCATCTGTCCACGAAAAAACGAGAGCACATGCGTCATGTGTTGCTCATACCTGCTAAGACAAGACTTCAGGTATTCACACCCTGATGTATTGATGGATAAGAAACAGCTTCATGTTTACAAGGTGTCTCAGTGGGAAAGCGGATCTCAAATTCTTAAAGCCAAACATGCCTGTTTAAACCTATGGCTAAGCCTACAAACACATTTAAAGAAACCCTAACAATGCTGCCAGGCATGTTCGTTATATAAGATACGATTAAGCTGATAATCAGTCTCGAGGCATGTTTTACATTTGAGGAGATAAAGGGATTTCAGTGGAGAGATATTTCAGGAATTTTCTGAATGCAAGAAACCAAAAGTTAGGATTAGTCACCACAAACCAAGCTCAGACACTCAATAAGCATGATTTAAAACTATTTATCAGCTCAGCTTTGGGCTTCTTGTGAATTATGATCCCTTCACCCACCACCGTCCCCCTCCTTTGTAAAAGGCTCGTGATCAGAGGCGGAGGAGGGGAGGATAGGGTCACCATGACAGAGCTGCTAAGTATGGCGATGGTAGACAGCTATTTTGAGTGTCATTCAGACGACCCTCAGAGAGCGGCGGCTACACTTTTACTCCGCTAATCTGCAAACAATCTGACGCTTCCAGCCTCTCTGCAAACATTACATTACACTGCAAACATATATGAAGCTAATTCAGCAAGAGCTGTTGTGACATCTGTTGGCTGAATGTGAGGAAGGTGGGCGTGACGGCCTGTTTGCTTGCTGGTGTTGCAATATGCATCGCAGCCTTGAAATACCCACTTCCAGGAAAACATGGGGGCTGAGGGGGGTGTCTAGAGTGAAACTGTGCTTCCTGTATCTCGTCCCCTGACTGAAACCACGTCATGTTTGACGTCCGGGTCTCCATGCTGGTAAGCTAACACAGTAGAGAGCTTTGTGCTGCAAGAGTGCGCGCTCAAACAAAAATGCAGAAGTGGCTATGAGTCATTAAAGATTTTGGAGTTTCCTGGTTTCCTCGGATGAAAGTGAAGTGGATTGTTGTTGTTTGTGTGTATTTTGGTGAAAGAAGGAACCGGGTGGACAAATCAGAAGCCGTCCAGACCAGACGATGCCAAGTATTCACTTAAAGCTCACTCTTTAAGGTGGAATTGAGTCTCTGAGCTTTCTGCACTTCCCCCTCCACAGTAGGAAGTGTCACAAGAAACCGTTTTCTTGCGTTCAATCACTTCTGTCTGCCTGCATTTTCCAAATGACCTGCAAATGTTACACCACTAACTGCTGCAAAGGGAGCAAAAGTCAGGGGGGGGGGGAGGTCAGAGTCCTGAAGTTTATGCACAGTTTCTGCTGATTTCCCTTATCTTTAACATTTCGAGCAACTTTGTTCAAAACGTTGTGCACTCCAAAGACCCCGGAGGTTGGAGTTTTTGCAGCTTGTGAGCACGCTGCTGAACAAAAATAAATGCAAAATACACAAGCGGCCTGCTGGAAGCCACATCAGCATTCCCAACCAGCCGGGCAAACAAGCACGCCCCTCCTGACAGACACACAGTCCTCCAGGCCTCATATGGAAAAAGTTAACCTTCCCCTGAGCCGGAGCTGAAGCCAGCTACCCGGTAGCTTGTTTCCACTGACTGACTTTATGTTTTAAACATACATTTGTTTTCCGTGGCTGAGGTAGGAGGTATTTCCTGCATCAGCGCCAAAAACAGAAATGTGTTTTGAGAAGCAGCCTGGGGCCAGTAGAGTAGAAATAGTAGACTGAAGCTTGGGTTTGAGAAGAAAGTGTGAAGATATAAGAGGAAACCTTAAATTATGAAGAAATTTCAAGTCTAATATGTTGCATTTTGGGGTAATTACGGCTGAATAGAAGCAGTTCTGTACTAATAACAGTAAATAATGTCTGGATTGATACTCACCATTGTGCTGTTTTAATTGTTTTCCAAGGAGAAGAAGTAGTTCAAATCTGCAGGTTCTCACAGTGCACCTATAATGAGATCTCTGTGAGGGAAGTCTCATCAGTGTGTGACACGCACACTTTTATAGCTACTACAGGAGGTGGAGGAAAAGGGAGGAGGAGAGGTGGAGCCACCCAACAGCTGAGACTTTGTTCTTTTTTTAAGGGCAAGAGAAGTCTTCCTCTGTGTCCTTGTCATAATAAAAGTCCACAGGAAGTACTCAGATGATGTAATCTTCTGATAGTGATCGCTGTTTTTAGTTCCACAGGTGTGAAGTACATGTATTTACAAACTCTCATTATAGGTTTGTTCCACCATGTCAAAATAAATTTGTGTTACCTAACTTTCTGTAATATAGATCTCCTGTTCCAGTACTGGATCCTCATATTAAACATTAAACATTAACTGAAGTTTTAAAAATGTGCAAGTAATACATATGACTCAACAGCTCTAAATGCTCAGTTTCAGGCAGTTGTTTTTCTAGCCTTGGCTCTGTATGATGTCATAAAGAGCAGATTTCTTCCTAATATGGTCGTCTCTTAAATTTCGTTGTCATGTTGTAATTTTTTTTAGAAGTGTGCTGTTGTTAAACTCCCCCCCCC
>NW_005187784.1:169231-249678 GCF_000239375.1 Pundamilia nyererei | reverse complement strand
CCCCGGGGCCAACACCGTTACATAATAATCTGCTCTTCATCACATGCCTGGTTAAATAAAGGTTGTGCTGACTCACTGCACCATCTTGTGACAAAGTTGTAAAAAGTCTATTCAGATCCTTGTTAAGTAAATAAAAGATTTCTGACCCTCATCGACCCTGTTATTAGGAGCACACTCCTCTGAGAGTGCTCTTTAATAGGTCTATAATGATCTGAATGACTTTGATGCAGGGCATTGTTCTGTGCTCACTATGCTAGTCCTGAGTACTGCCTTTGATCACAAAATTTTACTTAATAATCTTAAAATAATACTTTGGCTGGTGTCTCTGACTCTGTGTTAGACTGTTGGCAAATTATCCTGTAACCCTGCTTCTCCAACCTGTGGTGTTCCTCAAGACTCAATCCTGGGCCTGTTATTTTTTTCCTGCATTCTTCTTTCAGCTGCCACCATCGGACATCATTCTGACATTTCTTATCATTTCTATGCTTATGACATTCAGCTGTATATGTCTTAAACCCCACCGGCTTATCCCAGATTAGTGACCCTAACAATGACCTTTCCAGTAACACTAAGGCCCCTGCACTTCCTCCTGAAATACATTAAAGAATCAGTTAAACACTTGCTTACTAGATAACTCGTCTAGATAACTTGCAATGCCACGTTTACCAGCTTAAACAAATCATCTTTTTCACAGCTGGTTATATGCTTCTTTTGTTTTAATTAATTAATGAATTAGTTATGTTTTTTTAACAGCTAATTAATGTGTTTAAATTTAACGTTACACTTAATTATGATTATTACTAGACTTTATTTTATTGCACAACACTCTAAATAAAAAAAACTTCACTTACTTAACAACTTGTGGTTAAACTAAATAAATAAATAAACTGGGATTACACAGAAGTACAGCCCAGTCCTACTTAAATTTAATCTGATATCTCCTAAACAGAATACAAAGATGTTTAGGACATTCTGTTGAGATTCACTATATAGCGCAGTATTTAACAAAAAAGTGCCCTTAAGGAAGAGGCTCTGAAACAACATACTTTAGAGGTTGGAACTGAAAGGCTGCACGAGGTACAAGAGAAAAAGGTTACTTTGAAATGAGCAGAATAGGTCTGTGTTAAGACAGTCAGCTTAATAAATTAAATATGATTAATATTTAATGCAAATGAAATGACCTGTAAGTATATAAAGCAATTCAAATAAACAAAAGGCACCTTTCAATTGTTCTTACAATTTACTTACATTATCAGAATTATAGTGACTCGTTTCTGTATATCTGAAAACATGCTGACTTTAAATTTTGTGTGTTATTTCTTATATCTCAAAAACAACAAATGACCTATTTTTGTTTCAGTCATGTTTAACTTTAGGTTTTGTCACATAACTTAGCAAATGTGTTATTTTATCTTTTCTGTTGGGGTTAAATATGATTTCAGTATAAGCCTCACAGAAACTTGAGCTTCTTTCCTCATGAAATATTATCACACAGAAGAGCTTCACCATCAGTCCTCCTGCTATAATGAATAGATGTTGTAACACTAAGGCTGAACCTCTGTGGTTAAACTGTTTATAGAGTTACTGACAGTGACATACTGCATAGATGCCTTTTCAATAACAGATCGACAGTGCTCTCTTCAGGTCAAATGACGCAACTGCATGTCTGCAGCTTAAGGTACAGTTGTGTTCAAAATAATGACAGTCCAACAGGAGTAACCAGATCAATCAGTATTTTGGTACAAATCATATTATTACAAAGCAAATTGGAATTGTAAAGCGCTTTGGGTGCCTTGAAAATTATCAGTCGGTGTAGTAGAGTCAGAGAAACCAACCAACCCAACACTCATGATATGAATGCACCCGAGTCTGCGTAACTGGATTAAGTGAAATGGGCGTGTTCAATATGATAGTAGTAGAGCAGGGCGATATGGCCAAAAATATTTATCACGATATATATTTGAAAATTTGCGATAACGATATAACTGACGATATAATTGATGCGAGACAAAATACAACTCCACAACATTACTAGCCAAAAAGACAACCTTCCATTTATTTTCACTTAAACAAGAAGCTGGTTTTTATGTACATTAAAGCTTTATAAAAATGTAACAGTGCAAATGCAAATTCCTTGCTGAAAGTTTAATAACGAAGACATTTCCAGTAGAAATGGGCTGACATATCCTGAGCATAACCATGTATAATATCCACTGAAGTTAAAAAGAGGTGCTTTGCAACATTAAACTGCAGTGTGCAGTACGTATTTTTCGGACCATAAGGTGCACGGGATTATAAGGCACATTAAGCGAAACAAAGCAGTCAGATAAATCAAACTTTATTAAACTCATTCTTCTTGCTTCCTCCACTTCTGTACCAGTGATTCATTAATGCTGTATTCTATCACAGCTGCTCTATTCCCATGTTGTTGCAGTATATTAATGACTAACCTCGTATTGTGGATGGATTATCTCAGTTGTTCTCCTGACTGAAGTTCGGTCCGTTTACAGCATCCTGCCATGCGATTGCATTTGTCTCTAACCATCAGGAACCTTAGTGTTCGTCCTCCAGCTTCACTGTTTATGTTATGCTAACATAGCTGTGTCGCTAGCGATCACGTAGCACATCATTATATAACAGCTAGCCCAACTTCAGTAACCCTACAAACGTCACTGCTGTTTAGTTTCCTGTCTTCATTTATGTTGGAAGTGATAGCAGAGCTGTATGTTTGATTTTTTTTCAGAAATCTCTCAGTCACAACATGCAATATCATGCTTAGGTAACTAGCAAAACTAGCGAGCTAACTTCCACTAGCTTCCTGCTAACTTCTAACTCCGTTAAATGTAATAAATTTTGTTTTCATGGATGCCTGGAAGTTAAACTTCATAGTTACACCTGGTAAAGCAGCAATGCTGATCGTTTTATTAAAGATGAAAGAATTTAGACAGTTTTTAACTCTCAGTGATGCTGCAGTGTTGTTTGACCTGAAGAATACAGAGTTTAGGACCCAGATTACTCCCAGATTTAAGAGCATCTTAGTCCGACAAATACGACAATAATGATGGCCGCTTGCATGTTCTGCAAAAAAATGTGCTTTGTCGTGTATCTGACGGACAAACACCAAACCAGTTCCACATCACTGAAGTTGCACCATTTTTACAAACCAATTCTGGTTCATCTGTTTCACTCAACAATCGGCCATGTGCGTATGAAAACAAAGGCACTGCGCATGCGCGTTTTACTCATATTCTATTGCGATATTTCATTTTCCTATCGTTGCCTAACATTATACCGGTATTACCGTGAACGGTATAATATGGCCCAGCCCTAGATAGTAGTATAGTATGATGTTATGTAAAAAAAACAAGGATACAATTTGCCAAAGAACATATCAACTGGCCTAAAGAGAAATGGAGAAACATTTTGTGGACTGATGAAAGTAAGATTGTTCTTTTTGGGTCCAAGGGCCGCAGACAGTTTGTCAGGTGACCCCCAAACACTGAATTCAAGCCACAGTACACTCTGAAGACCATGAAGCATGGTGGTGTAAGCATCATGATATGGGGCTGTTTCTCTTACTATGGTGTCGGGCCTATTTATCGCATAGCAGGGATCATGGATCAATTTGCTTATATCAAAAGGTCATGCTGCCTTATGCTGAAGAGGAAATGCCCTTGAAATGGGTGTTTCAACAAGACTATGGCCGCAAACACACCAGTAAGCGAGCGGCATCTTGGCTCCAGACCAACAAAATTCAGGTTATGGAGTGGCCAGCCCAATCCCCGGACCTTAATCCAGTAGAAAACTTGTGGGGTGACATCAGAAATGCTATTTCTGAAGCAAAACCAAGAAATGCAGAGGAATTGTGGAAGGTTGTCAAATCATCCTGGGCTGGCATAACTGTTTACAGGTGCCAGAAGTTGGTCGACTCCATGCAGCACGGATGTGAAGCAGTTCTCAAAAACAGTGGTTATACAACTAAATATTAGCTTAGTGATTCACAAGAATGCTAAATCTGAATGGTTTTTTTTCAGTTTATTGAGTAAATATTTGAATTTGTAATGAAAAATGCAGACACTGCTATTTTTTTGAACAGCCCAGTATCATGTTTTCCTTCATTTTCTGTAAAGTAATTGAAATATTGATACTTTGTTCTTCATGTTTTGATGTAAAATATAATGTGCAGTGTTCCCAATGAATGGAAATAAAAATATTATACGGATTTTGAGCTTTACTCACGTTTTAAAACACACTGTTATTATTTTGAACACAACTGTACACTACACTCACTGGCCACCTTTGTTAGGTACATCAGCTACTACTTAATGCAAATATCTAATCGGCCAATGACATGTCAGCAACACAGTGTATTTTAGGTAGACATGATTGAGACAACCTGCTGAAGTTCAAACTGAGCATCAGAATATGAGAGAAAGGTGATTTAAGTGAGTTTGAACGTGGCATGGTTGTTGGTCTGAGTATTTCAAAAATGCTGATCTACTGGGATTTTCCCACATAACCAGTAGTGTTTATAGAGAATGGTCTCAGGTCAGAGGAGGATGCTCAGGCTGCTTTAAGCTGCCAGGAAGCCAACAGTAACACCAAAAAACAAAAAACCACTTGTTACGACTGAGGTATGCAGAAGAGCATCTTGGCGGCAGCAGAAGAGCACACCGGATGCTGCCCCTATCAGCCAAGGTCAAAGAATGAGGCTACAATTTGCAGGGGCTCACCAAAATTGGACATGCTAGCATGTTAATATCAACCAGAATCTGAGGAATGTTTCCAGCACCTTGTTCAATCTATGTCATAACAAATTAAAGCAGTTCTGAAGGCAGAAGGAAGTCCAATCCAGTACTAGCAAGATGTATCTAATAAAGTGGCAGATGAAAAGGCAATGAGTCTTTTTAAAAATAACCAAACATCCATTTTAAAGCATTAACATCTCTTTCACGGAGCTCCCGTCACAACAATCAGAAAATTTTAGAATGAATGAAAATGGCAACAAAATATTTAAATGAAGTTGTTTTTTAATCAATTTTCAGATTTATAATCAGCAACAAAGAAAAAAGCCACCGCTCACTTTGAACAACAGAAAACCCCACAAACAATAATCACCAACATCTGGCTCCTTATCAAACAACTCCTCAGAAGTGGGCTTCACTCTGAACCTTCAACACATTTTCCCCCCAAATACCTCGCACACTTTTTCTGTACCGTCTGTACCTTTGCTGCTCTTTGAGCTAACAGCATGCTCATTTTCTTCCCAGTCTTGGCTCTCATCTATGGCAGAGCTGTCTTTGGCTCTGGTTCACTGTTAGGGATGTTCAGCCCACAGAGACCTGGTTTAGTTCTTGCCCTCAGTAACCTACCAGGTTTTCCAGGACCTTGTGTGAATCAGGATCCAAACTGGAATAAATCAACATATGAAAACAACAAAAATGGAAGAGAAACATGTTGCCCGGTGATCTAAAGAAACTCAACTTTTAGTGTCAGTATGGACATGTGCTGAAGGCTTCACTGGGAACGTAAATGTGTGAAGAATGCGTAGTCAGAACCAAACAGCCCTTTGATTACTCCATTCGTAGATAAGTAAGGAGTCACCATAAAGTTATTAGCCTCCTGCTTGTCCCTCATGCCAGGTGCAGGTTTTCTCCTCGTCCTCTTTAATCCATGACCTCTGAGTCCTTCTGGTCCACACTGGAGTTCTGCTCCTGGTTGGAAACCTCCAACTTCTTCTTAAAAGCTTGATTGTGTGGGTCATCTGGAGGGAGACACACACACAGACACAAAAAGTGACGAGAGTGATGAGAGGACAACACAAAACAAATATAGTAACAGCAAAGGTCTGATGGCACAGATGGTAATCATTCGTTTGGGGCATTCTGTTCATAACTTTCACAGAGAGTTTTCAGATGTAACCGAGGGAGGTGGAGGGTTTGTAGGGTTTGGTGGAGTCGTCGTTCTGGCCTCACTGAACATTGGCCTGCGGGTTGCACTGGAGCCGTTTCCAGTATTAGCACCTCCGAGTCTGAGGAAGACGCTTGACTTGCTGCCTCAGGGAGGAGTTCAAGCATCTGAGGAAGGAGCGGTACTCATCCACATTGAAAGGAGACAGTCGGGTCGGTTCAAGCATCTGATTAGGAGGAGATTCCAGCTTAATCCTCAAACAAACTGAAGATATTCTATTCCCTAGAAGAGTTGGAGGAGGTGGCTTGGAAGAGTTAGAGCTGTGCTCTTCAGCTGAGACTGTGGCACTGTGTCCTGGGCTAGCATAAGCGACAAAAAAAATGGAGCTGTTTCTGATTAAAAACCTACCAAAAACAACCAAACACAAGAACCTTTAAAAGGCACAAAACCTTCAGAGGAAACAAACATTTTACCTAAAATTACCTTTTAAAATTTTCCATGTGTAGCAGCATAGTTTATAGAAAGTAACTCTCTGGACGGTGTGCAAGCGATCAGTCTGCAATCAACACCAGTAAAAGAATTGTTTTACTTTTAAGTTCTGTCGTGTCATGATTGGTCAGTACAGAAACCAATACAAACGCACCCAATCCAAGTATCGATAGCAACGCTGGTATTGGTATCAGGCCGGTACTAGTGCAACAGAATTGACGCTTTGGGTTGTTTGTCTTCCGTAAGTTCCCTACATTGTTCACACGAGTTTCTGCGGCCTATAGGTAATGTTATATTTTTATATTTGAACCATTTTTGCGGTAAAATAAGCATTTTCTAGCCTAAAAAAACATAACAATATAAATATCGTCTTACCGCTGAACACCACATTGATGATCCAGCCTATAGAGCAAGGTGTTATTTTCCATGCATTTAAGGCGTCTTATATACGAAACGCCCTGCTGAATACATACAGATGTGTCTCAAAAGTGTCTTTAAAAGTGTCAGGAGGGTTTTTATGGCTTTAAATTGATGAAAATAATAAAATAAACACATGGTTTCTGATTCGCAGATTTTCCACGTCCTGGACCATAAACCCTGTGTTAATCCAGGGGATGCTGTATTTGGTGGGGTTGTATTTTCACACACAATACTGTAATACGATACTGTAGTGGTCCCACCCACTACTGCATAGCCCGGCAGGATTGGACTCTTTAGCGTGCCACTTCTGGGTCCCCAGGCCATATGTTTGACACCCCTGCACTCTACCCTTTCCTCTGTTTTTTAATAATGGGGTCTGGCTGCAGCAGACTGTCTCTGCCTGCAGCTTTATAGCTTTTTGTTGGTGACCTCCTCAGCAGACTCTGCTGATCTCCGCCCTGTCCTGTTCCTCACCAACACCCTCGGTGTCACCGTCCTCGCCCCTTCTTGTCAACACCGCGCAGTCACACCGAGTGTGGTTAAATCAGGATCTTACACACCTATTCTGTATAACTTTACTTCGGGTTTCCAGATGACATCCAGCATTTTCCGTTGCTGCTCGATCTGCGCCTCGTACCGGACGGTGGTTTCCTCCAGCGCCGAGCACAGGTCATCGCCCACAGCCGACATCCGCTGCCTGAGGCGTTCTCTGAAAGACCCAACCGAGGACATCTTCACTCCCACCGACGGCTGGGTTTAGTGCGAGCACACAACAAAGAGGTCCTCCAGCCGAAAAACACCGAGATAATGCCGGTAGCGCCTTCTTCGTCTTCAGCTGGGCAGCGGTGGCGCAATGCTGCCCCCTGCCGTTCACTTGTGAAATCCACATGGAAAAACATGCAGGACACTAACGCTTTTTCCTGTCTGTTAAATTTGATCTGTTTTGTGCTGATGTCACTGATACTGAGAGAGTGGTAGAGAGAAATCGTAACACATTTGGATTTTGTGACACTTGGAGAAGACATAAAGTTGATTTGGTTGCATTTTGAACCCTTGGATTTCTTCTCCTGTTCTTCTGAAGCAAACTTGGAAGAAAATAAAAGGTGGAATTAAAAAACGCCAAATACTACTTCAAGGGCTCGTAGGATATTAGTAGTGTGGGGAACATTTTATGCTTCCTTTTAATATGTCCACTGTGTGAGCCTTCATGTTACTCACCAAGGAGATCTGGGCTGTCAAACACAATATTTATGCACTTACCTGTCCTTTGCACACAGAGATCTCTCTATATTTTGTGAACCTTTTAATGATATTATGCACTGTAAATGATGAGATATTCAAAATCTCTCCCAGTTTTACGTTGATGATTACTCTGAAACCGTTCCACAATTTGCAGGTGCAGTTTTTTGCTGATTGGTGAACCTCTGCCCATCATTACCTCTGAGAAACTCTGCCTCTCTATGATTTTAGAGGACGCTTTTTATACACCAAGTCACATTAATGAACATTAATTAACTAATGTTTAGGTTAATTAATTAACCTAAGTAGTTCCCAAAAGTTCCTCCAGCTGTTTCTTTATAACACCACACACTTTAAATTCATTATTAGCTCAGATTTTTCTTAAATTTTCTAAATTTTAACATTTTGTATGTTTTCTGTGTTTTAAATTAGAAAAAAGCTTCATGAGATTGGGAAATCGGTGCATTCTTGCTATTTTAAAAGCTATGCAATACTTAAAATCACTTACAGCATACTTATTTCTTTGTTTCCTGTAAGGACCTGATTTGTTACACTCATTAAGCAATTGTAAGTAAATATAATTACATTGTAATTTCTAATAAAATACATTGTAATCCCATTTAATCACAGGTTAATTATGCCCCTAGTTGCAGGTCAAAGTGTTGGCTTGATTTACATTCCTGACTGTGAGGAAATGACACTGTAACACTGTGTAACATTAAAGCAGTGACTTCTTTATGCAAACCCAGACTGAGCCCAGGGTGAGGACTCTGTGTGCACCAACACTCTGGGTGAACTGAAACCAAACCAAAAAGAGAAACACTGTTTTTTTCCCCCTTGTGGTGTTCACATCAAATCATTTCTCATTAGCAGTGTGCCTTTGTCATGGATGCATGCACGTGGTCAGCATGTATGAGGAAGAACAAAGTCTTGGTGAACTTTAGCTGTCCATCACTCTTCACAGGAACGCAGAACTGATCCAGGAGCTTTCACAGGCCTGAGCCCATCGCACCAGGCCGCCGCCTCTGAATGTGAACGTCCTCATAATCCTCAAAGTCCTCCGGAGCCTATAGCTCCTTCATTCCTTCCTTCAAACAGTCCCCTAAGCATCTTTTTTTTTTCTTTTTTTGGAAAGGTGCGAGAGTTTGCGATAGTGGAGATCTTTTTCATGTCGTGTGTTTCGTCCTCCTCCCCCTCGGAGGTCCACAGATGCTCTTCTGTTACATCTCTCTCACTTTTTCTGCACCCGGTCCTCTCATGACTGCTTGAGTTAGAACGTGACAAGAACGCCAAATCTCAGGTTAAAGTCTTTTAGACAAGTCACTTTATTTATAAGAAGAAGCAACACCTGTATAAAAAGGAGATACAAGCTGGAATCAATGATAACAATTACAGAAAAAAAAACCTTTCAGCTTAGGAAACAGTTATGCAGCAGTAAGACGTTAGATTGGAGGATTGAACCCACATTATTACACTGTGTGCATTCACAGGGAAACAAACTGTTTAAAGTCAGCTCATTTACAGAAAATAGAACTTTTCTGTGGTTATATTTCACCTGCATCTGGTTTCCCGTGTAGTGAATCTAACACAGCAAAGCTGAGAACATGCCACACACACCAAACGAGTCGTGCACACTTAAAGTACATCAGAAATTCAACGACTTTCCACTTTAATGAAAACAGTTTACAGTACCAGCATAGAGGAGGAAGAGGGGGCTGGTATTTCAGAGTAAAGTGGAGCTCATAGTGGGCTCAAAGAAGCAAAGAACTCCCACATTTATTATTATTATCATATACATTAACAGTGATCATGCCGCAGGTCCCAGCAGAAGGTTTTAAAGCCACATATTCCCATCAGATTCAGATCTAGGCTTTGGTTAGCAAAGCAATCAGTGGATGTGGAATATTTTCCCATCAGCAACTCTATCTCTAAATCTTGTGTCACTGAGACAACAGGTAATAATTGGAAGGGATTAGAGTGCTTTATTTCTGAGGGGTAAACCCCTCAGGGAGCTCCTCACAGTTTACAACTGAAATTAGCATTGTCTGCTAACAGGGCAAGAACTGAACACTTGAATCACCCGACTGGATTACTTCAGCCCAGAGGTAAAGGACAGAATACACACAGAAGAGCCCAAGTGATGCATCAAGAACCTGATTTACCGATTCGACTTTTAACCTCCAATCTGCAGCTGATTCATAAACAGCAATTTAGTTTCTTCTGTGAGTTTGTGCAAAATTTCATAATGAGGCAAGAAGGTAAGACTGAAAAAAATGGAATTATATCCTATTAGTTTAGAAATGAAATCATTTGGCCTAGTATTAGAGTCACAGCTTGTATTTGCTTTGTGCAAACCTAACAGCCCTTTGGTGGAGCTGCCAATAAGGCCCTGGTGATAAAATTTAAGAGTTTACTGATCAACATTTTTATAGTCTGGCTTATTGGACAAACTCTTATTATGAAGAAAGCCAAAGTATTTCTTTCTAATTAGAAACAGCATGCATTTGGTTTGTTATACACACTCACTGGCCCTCAACGTTGCTATTACGGGATTAGTCCCGTTTTGGACATGTCACCAATCTTATGTTGTCCAATTTTCTGTTTTGGTTCAAAGGTTCCTCTCCTAGGCTAACAGGAGTAGTATCTGCTGTGGTCTTCTCCTTCTTCTGAGTTCAGCAGTTTCTGAAGTACAGTCACTTAAATCACCTTTCTTCCTCTTTCTGATGCTCACACTGAATCCAGCAGAATGTCATGACCATGTCTTCATGCTTAAATGCTGCCATGTGATTAGCTAATTATACATTATTGTACATAACCTTGGCGTTTCTATAAAGTCCAACATGCTCAAGTGACACCCAGAAGACAGCATTATTTCTCAGACATCAGCTTATAGCTTAGTTTTCATTTTGTAACTATTTTCAAAAATGTTTGCTGGGTATTTTAAATGTTGTGCACACAGAAAGGTAAGAACTTAGAAGAACAGGGGTTTAGACTCAGTTTGCCTTTCTCAGCTGTTTTTATGTGTGTCCTCAGTAAAAACTATTTATTACAATTTAGAGTAAAAAAAAAACTATTTAGAGTAAAATATATGACAAAGCAGGATAGTTTTTATTCTGCATGTTTACCCATTTGTTTTCTCAGTCAGATCAAACCCTCACCTGTCACATCTGGTCTCTAAGCACCAAGAAGGCAAGGTTTTACATCAGGACTGCCCTACCATTGGGTTACATTATGGGCCATCTTTTATATACAAACTGACAACATCCTCCCAGGTTTTTGGCTTCAGTCCTCAGCCATTTTCCAAGCACAACATTCAGAACACTTTGGATATTTGTGGAGAAGTACGAGACATTATGGAGGAAGATAAAAACAATGGTCTCGTTTGACGTTGAATCTCTCTCACTTGCATTCCAGTTACTGGAGTAGTGGAGGTAGTTCATAAGACATTAAAGGGTGACCCTACCCTTCACATCAGGACTAGTCCTCTGTCTACATTTCACACACAACTGCCATTACTACAGGCAGAAACATGGTTGCACCAGTTTTACCCAATGTAGGTAAAAAAGGGCTCCAATATTCTATCCTGAAACACCACCAAGCCATTGAGTTTGTTAGACTGTGGAACTAGTACTGAAAAGCTGATGTGTACCATAGGCCAATGCATATGGATGCATTAAGGCATGACTCTCATCACCCACTGGAGCACAAATTAGTTGTCATCAGGATGCTACAGCACAGTGTGAACATCATCCCCACAGATACAGAAGCCAGCAAAGCAGAAGAACATCATATCAAGAAGGCCCTGAATAAATGTTGTCATCCCAGCTGGACATTTGTCAGAGCTGGGAAGATAACCCAACAATGCTCCAGGCGATCCAGGAAAGAGTATGGACAGCCACCGCCTAAGTGAAAACCACTGGTGAGCCCTTATGTGTCAGGAGTTTCGGAACAGCTGAGACTCAATTTTTCAAACCCAGAAAACACGCTATGCTAAAAAACGATCTACCCCAAGGAAAACAGAGTAACAGGAAACAAAGTAATATCGTGTACATGGTGAAGTGCCCAGAGGATTACTGTGAATTATAAATTGTGGAAACCAAGCAAGCTCTGGCCAACAGGATGGGAAAACACAGAAGAGCTACCTCATCAGGCCAGGACTCTGCAGTCTTATTATGCCTACAAGCTAGTGACCACTCCTTCAGTGATTGGCTGTAGCTCAGGAGGTCGAGCATGTCATGTACTAATCCAAAAGTTTGTGGTTTGATCCCATGGCTGCTCAAGTCTGCATGCCAAATATCCTTGGCAAGATATTGACCTGACGTTTTGTGAATGTTAGACAGAAAGCACTTAAGCACTGAAAAAAGTGCTTGGGTGAATGAGGCATGTTGCATAAAGTGCTTTGAGTGCTGTATGAGAACCAGTCTATTTACCAGTAAGTGATGAGGATGTGCACATCCTGGTAGGAGTCAAGGAAGCCATTTGTGTGAAAAGAGAATGACCATCTCTGAACCGAGGAGGGGGCCTAAGGGTGCCATGTCTTTGTATTTATACAACATTTTAATCATTATTATTGAGCCGGTGCTAGTTTCAGTCTTTCTTCAATAGCACGTTTTTTAAGATCAGGGAAACCTGATCTTGAAACCTGCAGTCAGCTGAGACTCACGTAGTCAGTTGGATTAGTGATGAAATGTTTGTTCAGATTGACAGAATCTACTTCTTCTGATTACTGAGCATCCATTAAGACATACAGTCCATAATGAAACCAAACTTTATTTTAAACTGCGCTCCAAGCACTGTAAGAGCCAAACGGCAAGAGAGAACAAATAAAATGTATGCTTTAGAGAGGTTACGTTTAATCCTCATCCTTTCCAGATATAGTTACGGTATGTTACAGTAACTACGGCCTGAAAACACCAACTCAGCTTTGTGTTTATCTGCAGAAGCAGCCAGAAGGTGAAGCTGTACGTCTACAACATGCTTCATGCTATAAATGATAAATGCTGAAATTAGAGTCCAGTCAAACTGTGCAATCATCAGTGTGGTGACTTATTTTTACATTTAACGAATATGTATTGATTTCTGGATTATCCATTCTTAAAAGAAAAATGACTATTGATTATTGAAAATGTTTGATAAAAGACCGAAACAATCCAGCTTGTTGTTTTTGTCTGGGGACCTCTAAAAGTGGTTCATGCATGCTGTAGGAGCTGTAGTGACTTCAAATGGAAAGTATTCATTTATAATTATGACAGCTATTGATGCATCTGTCCAGTAATCTGTAATAATCTGCAATGGATTACATGTTTAAAGTAACAGGGGGGGCCCCTGCCTATAAATCTGTCTGCGGTGGTCCTGATGCTGGCGGGCTCTGGGCTGCTAGCGATAAGGGTTAAGCTGTATTGAAGCTGGATGGATGCAGAGATCAAAGTCAGAGCTTCAGAAAAACCCCACGAGTTGTGCACTTGAGATAAAATAGTTGATGCTCCTGAGCAACCACGGCCAGCCCGAGGGGCTTCAGGAGCCCCAAAAGCAGCCTATTTCTGATGGAAGTTCAGTTGTTTGGCAGTGAGAGACAATCACTGTTCTCACTGCTGCCTGAACTCTCTGACCTTCTGAATCTCCATACTTTGTCTTATATAAAATCCATAGCTTATGAGGATTCCTGTTGGTGTTCTCCCCTGTTTTCCTAACATTTATAAAGCATACCCAAAGTTAACTTTTATAGTTGTGGCTCTTTTTCATTGATGATGGGTGAAAAATCCATGCAAGCCAGATTAACTGTTCCAACCAAACCTGGGAAAACCACTGCTTTATGGAGCTGACTGTGTCCTGCTGATAGGGAAAGGAGTTTCCATATACTGTACTAAGGTAAAAGATTTTGAAGCAGCCCATTGGTGGATCCATACACAGGAAGTATAGTTATGGTCAAACATTTACATCTACTCATCATGGGCATGAATGCCATGGCTTTTAATTATTTCTTTGCAGTATTTGTTTTCCAAGTGAAATGGCTCTTCTTGATGGAGGACACAGTGAGCTCCATAAAGACGTGGGTTTTCCAATTTGGGATGGAACAGCTACAACTTGGCGTCATAGAGGATTGGGCTTTGGATGAATGAATCAAGATGAAGTTAAACCAAGAAAAGAAATATTTAATAGAACTTACAAACAACAAAAAGCAGTGCACAAAAACTGGCGGGTTGAAAATATGAAGCAATAATACAAAAATCTAAAAGGAGCACAAAGAAGGCTAGGAACAACACAGTCAGAGAAGCACAGGAAATGACCACAGAGGAGTTACAGGTGGGGGGCAGTGGGGCCAGACAATCACAAAATCGGGGGGAAATTAACAAAGGCAGGAAGTAAAAACCACAATGAGGGAAAACTAACCTTCGATGGCTCTGACGTGCCACTGAAGCTGATCGCGCCAACTCAACACAATGCTTCCTTGTGTATTTTATAAGCGTCCCCATGGTGCCAGGTCTATTTTTTTAGGAGGCTGCACAGAGCAGGTGAAGAGGGCAGGAAGTCAGATACAAGCAGTACATAGGGAATCCAGGGAATTTTCAAAATAAAAGACCCCACACAAACTAAAGGCTCTGTTTCTGAAATGCTCCCAGTGGGCTTTGAAGCTGTGCAAAGGATGGAACAAAACAGTGATGGGAACGTGACATTAAATCCAGTGTATTCCCAGGGTAATGCTGGCAAAAAGTAAGTGACAGACAGGGACATACAGAAGGCAGGAGGAAACGGGAAGTGGAAACGGAAAGGAGTAAAATAAAACAAATGATTACTTGTAGAATGATACAAACCAGATGTTTTGCACTGTGCAGCAACCCCTCTTCTTTTGACAAGAGTCTGTAACACATCTTCTTTGCATAATACAAGTTTTTATGAGTTTTATTTTTGTGTTTTTGAGCTCTTTCACTGATGTCCACAACAGAAATGTGACTGTTTTTGATGTAATGCTGTATGAGGGCCTGAAGATCCCAATCCAGTACTGATTTTCAGCCTTGTGCTTTGCGCACAGAGATTCCTCCAGATTTTCTGAATCTTTTGATGATATTATGGACTGTAGATGATGAGATATTCAAAAGTCTATACATACAGGACATTATTCTGAAATTGTTCCAGAATTTGTGTTTTTTTTGGTGATTTATTTAAAATGCTGTTTTTTTTTTGGTTTTTTTAAATACCCAATCACGTTGCTGACCTGCTGCCAATGAACCTGATTGTCTGCAAGATGTTCGTTCTTTTCAGGTAGCACTTACTTTTCCAACCTTTTACTGTTTTACTTAATCAAATGTACGAGTTAAACCTTTCATTAAAATATTAAACTGTCTTAGTTTAAACATTTAATATGCTTTCTTTGTTCTACTGCAAATAAAATATGAGTTTATACGTTTTTTTAATCACTGCATCACACAGCGTACCAACTTTTTGGGGGAATTCAGTTTGTACATTTCATTCAAAATTCCTGCCCAGCCTTCTGTGTGGGAGTTTGCTTGAACCCATCTTCCCTAAACTAACAAAACCTATTTCCAGTGACAGAGAGCTGGTGCAGTTGCTGGTGCCTTTTGAGAAGCTGCAGAATGACAGGTTTGAGAAGCGATTGTTAGGACAGTTGGGGAAATTAAGGGGGGGAAGAGAATCCTGGCGGACAGAATCTGCAAGCTGCATCTGTGAATTATCGATGAATTTCCTGCAGCATCCTCTCCTTTAGCTGCTCATGTCAGCGCACCATACAACACAGGACTACAACATTAGCTAAAAGTGAGGGTACATCAAAGCTAACACATCACATAAAAATGTGAAGTAGTTGATCCATTGTTCACATTGTTTCTCTTAATCACTCCAGGACTATTGTAGTGATAGTGATGAATTAAAGAAGAACCAACTAGGAGATGTTATGTTAGTAAATCATTGGGTACCGGTTACTTCAACATTTGTTCCTATTTTTGTACTCCATATTTCGTATTTAATTTAACTGACACACAGTGAATTTTGGAGTCTTTGAGGCCTTTATGAGCTAAATATCCATAAATGCAACATGAAAGGGGCTTTTACATGTTGTTCTTACACCTGATATCAGTTATGGGACATTAAAAGTGCTTTTTTGCACTGAGCTACAGCCTGGGTACACTGTCTGCTGCTTGATCTTTGTGTAGACCGTGCATGAAAGAACTTTTAATTCCTTTTTCTTGCACTCTGTAGTTTTGCTTTTTGGTTATTAGCAATATGAATAGCAAATGATTTCAAACTCAAGCCAACATCTTCTTTGAGGCTGGGATCCAGTGGTAACAGCTGCACAAGTTTCCTTAAAGCTCCAGATGGGGGTGTCTAAATACTTTTGGTTATGCAGTGTATTACAGTACTGCAGGGACTTGGCACTGACATATACTGTGTATGCGATGATGCTCTAGCATGACTTTGTGGATCAATAGATTTCCTATAGGCTAATTTTTGTAAAACATTCCTGTCTGTGACCTTAATTCAATGTCCATATTTATAAAGGTGCTATAGGAACTAGCACTGTTTGGCTGTTAAATATCAGTTATTGTATTGCACTCGCTTTCTGCACCTGTCAGTCACCATCATCATCAGAATAAATTGGATGTTTCTCAGATACCGTTATCGATTTATCTCTATCTCAGCTCGCCACGCCGGGGCACCCGAACGGCCCCAGATATCGACCTGCAGGCCTATTAAAACCTCCTTGGGAACATCATCCTATAAGACCTTTTTTTCAAGTCATGAAATCAATGTTTTCAGCCAGATAGAAGAGAACACATGTCACCAGCTGCAGAGTACAAATCAGCTGGAATAACTTGAAATATTTACATATGTATGACTAAAAATGTTTAGGCTGCTGTTTAAAGGATTTGGCTTTTCACTGAAGTCTTTTAAAATGTGATGTTTTAGAAGAGATTTTAATCATATGGACAGGAGCAACATGAGGTCGTAGGATATATTCAGCACCGGCGCCTCCATTTATTTGCTCTGTTTGGCCTTTCTTGGTGTAGATGCTGAATCCTGGGCCTTTATCTTTGCCAACGGCAGCAGAAACTGACTTCTTTAATGCCACATCTAACCAAAGGGCTGCAGAAATGTCAGGCAGCCGACGGCCAGAAAACACAAACACACACACACACACACACACACACACACACACACACAAACACGCACACACACACACGCAGTCATGCCTTGGAAAATTCTGTGTAAACTCTGCCAACTCTGAAAAAACAGTGCCAGTGTGACCTTTACATTCATATACAGGCACACATACGGTTTCTTATAGCTTATTTTTTTAATGGATCTCCAAAGTTTGCTTTTCTCATTACTTATCAGAAAAAACTGGCAAATTAACTGAAGAGGAGAAACGCTGCTCATATTACTTTTACTTCTTTTCATCTTACTGGCAGGCGTTAGCATCCATATTTACTGTTTCCTGCATGAATCGTGCAAATTTTCAAAAAACTGTGTTGCAGCATTTCACACAAATGCAGCCAGCTACCCATAATGTGTTCGTATGGGTGAGTACTTTATGGCATTTTTGCATGCATAAAAAATAATAAGCAAAAAAAAAATTGCATTAATACGAACCAACACGTACAGAAAGAATGACCTTTGCATAAAAACAATGTGACATAAATTTGGTCTATGCAATAAGTACATTTAAAAAATGCAAACTTACATATAAGTTTGAAAACATAATTAAAATTTAACAGCAAAATAAAATAATTGAATCTCTTTAAGAATGCGTTTTTACAACAGTAGGTGTTAGAAAGGTGAATTAAATGTTATATATTGTAATTAGAATTGTTATTAAATTCAGTATAACATTTTTAAAGGGACTCTGCATTTCCTGCGATTAAAAATCAAATGTCCAACCATAGTTTCAAATAAATGATAGAAGGCCCAGCAGTCCAGCCAGTGTAACTTCATTTAGTCTTTTATTTATGAAAGTGTGGACAATGACATCTTACTCTGAGAAGACAACAGAGGTTAATGAATATTATTAATCACTAATAAACATGATGGGACGCCTTGTCTCGTATCAAAATGCCTTTGTACACAATGAGAAGCAGGAGAAAGCGTAAAATAAAGTCGTCTGAGTCACTTGCAGTCCATAATCTTGGCCTGATGGGCTCATTAAATCACGCTGTACAGAGTAATAATGGTAGGAAAAGCTTATTTCAGTCTTGCAATGAAATTAATCCTTTTTTTCAAAGTCATCAGCATGCTTCAGTGAAGTTATATTTAGAAATTAAGTGGTCACAATTCTTGGATTAAATTGCTTCCACTTCTCATTTCACTTGTTCTCATCCCAATGTGATCTTCTGGTTCGGTATAACGTTTTAAAAATGTTTTTGTTTCTTATTTTTTTGCGCACAACATCCAGATAGTCAGCAATTATTATCGGGAACAAAGCAAAAGGGGTCTTACAGTGTCCTCGGCGAGAAAACCACAGAAAACCGTTTCCCTGTGTGTCTCCTTTCTTGTCTCTAAAATGGCAACGTGTCGAGGAATAACTTATCTATGATGGCTGGTGGCGGCACCAGATCCTCCAGCTTCAGGTAGAAAATCCTCTGCAGGCCCTGGATGCACAGAGTGCGAAGTTCCGGCAGCTTTTCCAAAAGTCTGGACAAATGATTGGACCAACAGCTCGAGCCTCCATCCGCGCTTGTCCCGCCGTCCTTCAAGCACCTGACCACGCTGCTCTGTAGCTCCTCAACTTTCTTTGGCTCCTTCAGTCCATGCCGCTCTGTAGAGAATTAAATAAAAAATGAACTAACTTTACAAAGTTAACCAGGATATATTGAATTCTTTTATTACCTTTTAACTGGTGCTACAATAATTTCATTAAGTAAAATTACTACTTGTAAATCAGACTTTTGGTAGCTACATTCATCTCAAGGCTTTTGTTCTAAAATAACAAAGAATGTGAACTTTTAAAAATTCAGTTTTATCAACCAAATTTCAACCATTCAATTCATCTTATAAATCGCATATTTAAGATTGTTTTGCTTGGGTATAATTTTCAATACTTTTCCAGTCATTATGTTTAGCTAAGATTTTGCCATGCTATCTGTTACTGTTGGTTAGCAAATAGGTTTGACTAATTATATTAATAATTTATTCAATTTTAAAGCCCACTTATCGGGCCTCAACTTAGCTAACAAACTCATTTGTCTCAAACTTTTAGCTATTTCAACTAGTTTTCTTTTACTATTTCAAATTAGCTTTAACTAGTTTTTCTACCCAATTACTTTTAGCTAACCTTTTAGTAGTCAGTTTAGCTAATTATGCTAACTATTAATTTTAAGAACATTTTAAAAACTATTTATCCCATATTAACTTTTTTTTAAATTAATTATATGAACCACATTTCAACCATTATCATATAAATTGTAGACTAAAGAGATTTTTGTTTAGGTAGAAGTGTCAGTGCTTTTCCAATCATTACTGTCTGTAATGTTAATTAGCTGATAAGTTTAGCTAATTATAGCAAACATTTATCCAATAAATTTAATTAAACATTTTTTGAGCCTCTGGTTGTTGCTAACAAATCTATTTAAACAATTTACTTTTATCAATTCTGTTTTCTTTATTTCAACCACTTTTTAAAAAAACAAATTACACTATTAAATTACCTTAAACTAATTATTCCCCAAAAGTTTTTGTTTTTACCATTTTTGTTATTTTAAAAGATTCTATATAATATTACATCTTTGCTTTTAGCTAACTGTAGCTGTTGTCTTTACTTTTTCGCAGTCATATTTAGCTAATAGAAACGTATCCATTACTTTTAAATCATTTTAAAGATATTTATCTATTTTAACTAGAAAGTTAGTTATTATAATTTGCTAACTATTTCAACCATAATTAAATGACTAACAATTTATCCATAACTTTTATCAACAAGTTGTCAAACAAACTATTGTTTTGTTGTTGTTTGTTGTTTTTTTCACTATTTCCAGCCATTACCCTTTAATCTGGGCTAATTACTTGGAACTTTTAGATAACTATTTAAACCAGTTACACTAATTATTGCACTTATTATTCTACATGGCGTCACAAATTATGTAAAATTGCACACCTTTTGCCAAGTTTCGCATATTATGTCTACGCATTTTTACTTGATCAGAAGAAAAAATGCTTTTGATTAGGATTACATTCAGGGTAAGTACCCTAAATCCTCAACTTGGCAAGATAAAATGCAAAATTGTGATTTTAGATAACAGGAATTGTTTTAGCTATTTTTTTCTATTAGTTTTAAGTGTTTCAGCTGATTATAATTTAAAACATTTCTGCTAAAGTCGTATCCAGTTATCTGTCATTTCACATGTTCAGATGTTACCACTGACTCATCAAGAGGATGTCTTTTTTTCTTACTGAAATCTAATCTTTCTTTATTATTTAGTTACTTAGTTGAGCTACAAGAAAATTGGTCAATCAGTACTGCAGGTACCATTGACTGGAAAATAGTCATGAGATAAGACAGAGAAACTAAATCAATAACAATCAGTCCAGCTTACTTGTCATCCCTTAAACATGTAGTTCACATTCAGGAAAGTTTATCCTCAGTAAATTAAAGCTTCACATCCTGGCATGATTTAATAATGTGACTGATTATACAATATTGTTCTTGTATCTTTATTTTGATTTTTCTTTTTTTAAACTGGAGCTGTGTTAATGACAAAAAATATTGTAAATGGTAACATTCCCATGTTGAATATTATCAAAATAGATAATCCAGGGTCACTTGATGTAGCATTTATCGGTTATGTCTTTAAGCTTTGTAAATCGCATGAAGCGGAAAATGTTCTTGGACGTCTCACCGGTGACCAGGGCGAGGGTGCATATACAGGAGAAGGTGGAGACGTCCAAGTTCATCCTCTGCAGATTGGCAGAAAATTCAACAATGCTGTCAATCCATTCGCCAAAGCCCCGCAGACACTGGAGCCGGTGCCACACTGACCCGTCACAGAAGATCAGTTTCCCTTCTTCTGGGTTGGATCTGAAATGTTACAACAGCCTGTGGTTAACGTGTGAAGCTGGAGAGCAGAGGTGAATAAATAAATAAGTAAATAGGCAAATAAATTCTATATAAAATGTGTAAAAGGTTATTTACCTGTACGACAACCGTAAAACAAAAAGTTCCAGGAAGGCAGAGTAGAAGAGAAGGTCTTGGTCATGTTTAGGTAGAGAGGTGAAACCCGGGATCTTCTGCGCCCAACCCCGAATAACCTCTATCGATCTGGTCAGGAGGTCATAAAACTGGCGGACATGCTGAGCATCGTCTCCTGGGGGACTTCCTGGATTCTCTTTAAACTGCATTTAAAGGTCACCGGTCGGATCAAATTGGAATGAAGGAGGATACCAATGATTATAACTCTACTATGTCTTAGTCTTTTATCAACAGTGTCAGTTCTACTTACTTTGGAGTAGTCCAGGCGAGAAGGTGGAGGATTGGACTCCACATGCGCCCTGATGAGGGCGCTTAGGAGGGCGCTGCCAGGTGAGGAGGCGTCTGGAAGAGCTCTGGGTTTGGACGGCAAGCGACCTCTTCGACCTTTCAGGCTGTCTGTCCTCACCACTGCAGAGGAAAAGATGAAGAGGGCGACACTTTTCAGCTCTGACCTCCTAAACGGCACCAAGAATAATGGTTTAAGAAGCTTTTTGGCTCTATCAGTTTACCTTCTTTGACCATTCCCACTGCGAGGCACTTCTGGAAACGGCAATATTGGCATCGGTTCCTTCTGCGTTTGTCCACAGGGCAGCTTTTGGCAGCCAAGCACACATACTTGGCATTTTTTTGCACTGTGCGCTGCACAGAGAGAAGAAGAATCTGCATATTACTCTATATACCTTTTGAAAAATACAATCCTGCACTTTAATAGGTTCATGGCTCTCGGGCTGAGGTGTGGTCGAATTTACATCAGTCTTCTTCCTGATCCAGCAAACACACCTGATGGTTAAAGGACTCTTTGGTTAATAAAAATCTGACTTGTTGGTGTGTTTCTTAAAAACTTGAAACAACTTTCAGTGCTCTAAACACATCTACCACTTGCTGCTGTTGACTAAAACTTTACACAGTACCTTTTCTTTTTCTAGTAAGAGATTTTTGGAAATTGTCTTGTAAAATGTTCAAATTAAAGCACACTTTTGGTCTCTAGAAACGTGTGCTGGTGGATTAGTCTGAAATATGGAGCCATATGGATCTTTTAAAATATCTAATATGAGAAAAAGGAACAAAAAAAACGGTCCCTATGAAAGAAACAACAAGAAGAGACATAACAATAGTAATAGCTGACTTTTTTTTTTTTATAAACATACTGTCATGACAATACATCTCAGAGGGCTCATTGTTAAAAAAAATACTTTTGAGCCATTTTAGAAAGATAAGAAAGGTAAAAGTAACCTAACAAGGGGTTAAATTGTTCCTTCAAAATTAATGGCAGCACTCTTGCTCCTGTGGGCCATCTGAGGCACTGAGCAGTCGGACAGGCAGGTCTGGGTAAATAGAGGGTCGTGGTCATTCATAATTTGGAGACTGGCCCCGGGGAATCTCCCAGTGAAAGACGAAGGAGAAGGTTTTGATTCACGGCACGTTGGTGACCATTTTCATACAGGACATTCGCGACGTTTAACGCACGTGTCAAGAGACCAAGAGAACAAAACGTGCCTCTGGAGTCTATTGTCCAATTTAGAAGGCCGGTCAGAGCTCCCCGGGGGAAGCTTTATATTATAGCCAATTACTTGGAATTAGAGTTGCATTATGGGATATAATTCCCGTGGGTGTGTAGTTATTTTTTCATCATATTTTTCACAGAAATGTTGGAAGACTTTTGTGCTAAAAAAGGGAGTAAATATCCATAAAAAACAACTTTCAGATCTTCAGAGTTTCCTTTAAAACTGCAGATTTGTATTAAGCCTTCACTGAAAACAAACCTTGAAGAACCCCTTGCAGCCCTCGCAGGTGCGCACTCCGTAGTGCTGGCAGGCTGCGTTATCCCCGCATACCGCGCACACCCCCTCTGAGCTCAGCGGTCCTCGGCCGGGCGCAGAAGAAGTCTGGTATTCCATAAAGTGGTGGCCGTGCGCGAGATGGAGTGGGTGAGCAAATCCAACACCGCTCTGTTTGCCCAGGCCGGTGGAGCCCAAAACGGTGGGTGTTTCCAGCTGCTGGTGCGCCAGAGCTCCGTCAAACTTCACCTGGCACGTGGACAAACTCTGGCCGTCGTGTTGCGCGTGTTTTAGGGACAGCAGGGAAAACCTGGACAGAGCGTTTTTCCTGTGCGCCGCCAAATAGTCCTGCCGAAAGCTGTACAGGGAGCCGGAGTCCTCCCAAATGTGTCCCGACGGAAGCTGGAAGTTGGGCGTGAGGGAGGAGTGCGGGGAGGGGGAGCGGTAGTAATAAACGGGGCTCGGGGAAGAAAGGAGCTCGTCTGACTGGTGCGCTGGGTGCTGATTCGGTTGATAGCGCGGGCACCCGTGCGCATCCTCCACCTTGACGCACGGCAGCTCCCCCTGGACTTGCATCTGAAACAGACACGGAGGCTTTACGTCGTACCCAGAGCCGTAAGAGTCCGCCAGGGGGCCGAAGGTGGGGCCCGAGGCTCCAGCCGACACTTCACTGTTAGTAAGATCCATGCTGAACTTGACAAACTCCGGAGTGAGGAAGTCGCAGCTGCGCTCTCCGCCGGAGCTCTGGGAGGCTGGGCTGGCTCCTTGAGGCGACGAGCCGCACTGGGTCTGGACGCACGGCATGATCACTGCAACAACACACGCAGATGATGAAACGTGTTTAAAAGTGCGATAAAGTAATGCTCTAGTGAGGCAATGTCGCTGGAATTCACCGTCAATGCTTTTTTGTTGATATATTTAATTATAATATTTTTTTTAAGGTGAAACAAGCAAACTCACCTTACAATTGATTTTCCACAACCTCCTATTGTGCCCCCAAACGTCTCCTGGCACGAAACAGAAACAACAGATAATTTGTTAGCGAGCCCAGTCTTAAACTCAAAAGAGTAACATTTCCACTACCTTAGATGTGGATCCAGTGCGGGAGGACGCTGGTGAGTAATCCCATCCCTACTGTGTTGCTGCTCGTGGATCTTCTGAAGCTCTCTGGCTGTATGGACGGAGCGATGGAAATGACTGTTCACTTCAGCCACTCTTTGGCTTTGCAGACTGGCTGCCAGTGGCACCGACAATGTGCTTTTGTTTACGTGCTTACGCGCTCCAAGCCCCATTACGCACGCACTGGCCACAGAGGGGTGGTGTGAGAGAGTGTGTGTGTGAGTATGTGTGTGTGTGTGTGTGTGGTTAGAAAGCGGCTCAGTGAATTTGGAAATTATGTTTATAATTAAGTTTAATGTAGTTTTAATAGATGTACGGCTGCAGTGGGGGATTCAGATTGGACTTATCTAGTTGTAAACGTGTGTAAAAGTATATAAAAGTATATAAAAGTACACTTTTTATGTAGTTTTTAAACACACAAGAATACTACTACACATGCTTTAATCTGCAGGGTGCTTGGTTTACTTATATGTGCACGCCTTCTGTCCTAAATAACAGAGGAAACGACAGCTGGCTCGTTGTTATTATCCCCAAGGAGGATGAAGAAAAGAGCGGAGTTGCGCAATCCTGCCTTTGCCTTACATCAATTTACGTGGCACCGCCTCCGCTCGAACCCAATTGGACGCTCTCAGCCGAGCTCCGCCCTCCGATTGGCTCTCCCCGACATCGCTCGACGTGCCCGCCGGGCTTCCTGGTTGTAGCTGTCAAGCGCTCACTCAAGCTACGGTCTGGATAGCTACCGATGCCCCCAGTCGCCGACCTGCATCGCCCCGAGCGACTTTTATCCAGCCACGAAGCACCAAGTCCTGTAAGTGGGAATGTTTGTTGTGTCACCCGGTGATTTTCGGACATTTTAAAGCCGCTCTAAATGATTGTCTAACCCGTGTTTTTCTTTTCCGACCCTAATAAAGGAAAATTTTTCTTCGCTAGCCGCTATAGGGCTGAGAGACTACCCTTCAGTTTTATCGTGTTCGTGGAGCTAAACACGGGCCATATTTACGTGTCTTTTTAGGCTATTTAAGCCCGCGTGAACGGCTAAATATTTCACACACCCTTTGAAGTGTATGTAGCCTTTTCTTCTTCTTCTTCTTTTTTTACAACGTAAAGGCGAAGGTCAATAATAAACTCCCCCCTCAGAGACCACACCGACACTGATCGCTTACATTTTGATCCACGGCAGGACAACAGTTAAAGATCAAACCGACTTCCTCTTGTGTGGCCCGGCGTACCTGCATCGGTATACCACCACCTGCTGTTAAAAGCAAACACTCCCAAGTAGGAAATTTTGAATTAAAAGAAAAAGCCACAAATTTCACGTGTTTCTTCATAAAAATCACCCCCTTCTCCTCTTCCGGATTCATAATGAGCCTGCAGGCTGCTCTAAGTGAAAGCTGGTGACTTTCCCCAGTGACACGAAGACACCAGTAGTGGCATGAATATGGTGTGCCATGTTAATAACATAGAGTTTAAGAGTCTTAGTTGCTTCACTCACAAAATCAGGGGTGTCAAACCTGAGGTCCGGGGGCCAGAATCGGCCTGGACTCCAACCGGTCAACTTCAAAAAGCAGGAATGAGGGTGTACATTTTGGCCTTTTAACTATATTTCAAAGGTTTTAGCTTTATCTTAACTGATAAACACCTCCCACATGGCCATTCATGCTACACCAAAGTAAATAGCTATGTAATAGATTTTTTGAGTTTGACATCACAGCACTAAAGGAGGCACCGATTGTGAAAGTCTGGGCTAGTGCTCATGTTTTAAAATGCCAGATTTCCCCACACAGCTGGTGCAATACCTTGTCCTTGAGGGTTTTTAGTTAATTGGTATAATTTATTCCTGTCTGTGAGAAACAAACTAGTGTTTAATCTTTGAACACGTAGCCAGCACAAACATAGCATGACATTCGTACACTTTTGGAAAATATTTTTTTCTTTTTGGAAAAAGAGAAAAAGTGGAACGATGGAGCGACTGGTCTCATTGTGAAACGTCAGGCTAATTATTTTCATCGTCACTTTGTTGGTGTCCACATTATGTGGACCAGTGATGTGGACCTCAAATGGGACCTTAATCTTCAAAATTAGCATCATGTTCTTTTAAGTAATGATTTAAACTTGTGATTGGGACCATAAACATATTAGAATAGTGCTTACTGAGGCCATAGGTCAAGGAAGACGTATCAGGGCTGTCAGATTTGTTTTTGAAAGTAGGAAAGTCGCCCCCTGCTGGACTTTTGGAGGCAATAAATTGCACACTGAGCTAAATTTGTCAGACTCACCTAGTCTTAATGCAGGTTTTCACACAGATTGCGTAATTTATCCTAGTTAAAGTTAACATAGTGAAATTGTGCTTTGTTAATTGATATCTGGCTGTTGGGTAATTGCTAATAAATGGTAAATGGCCTGTATTTGTATAGCGCTTTTCTAGTCCCTAAGGACCCCAAAGCGCTTTACACATCCAGTCATCCACCCATTCACACTCACATTCACACACTTGTGATGGCAAGCTACATTGTAGCCACAGCCACCCTGGGGCGCACTGACAGAGGCGAGGCTGCCGGACACTGGCGCCACCGGTGTCTGACCACCACCAGTAGGCAACAGGTGAAGTGTCTTGCTCAAGGACACAACGACCGAGACCAAGCCGGAGCTCGAACCGGCAACCTTCCGATTACAAGGCGAACTCCCGACTCTTGAGTCACGATCGCCATTAATAGTTAAACCCAGTCAACAACTAAGATGGCATTTACTGATGTACTCTCTCTGGGTGTGTCCTTTGGCTTCTTTCCATCCAGGCTTGCTTGGAAACTTTCAAAGGGAGGCGCTGTTTAGATACCACACCGCATCAGCTGGCTCATTTTGACGTGAAGGTTCAGAAGCTTTACTTCGACTAAAATCTTTTTTCAAAGACTGCTTGAAGCCCTGTAGAGTCCATGCCTATTTGGTACATCGTGGTGTAATAACTAGAAGATAAAATGCAGACTAGGACTGGACACTTCAAGCAAAATGACTGTTTGTTTGATTTTGATGTCTTTTGAACATGTTTTAATTCACCCAAACAAAATTCAGAAGAAGGCAAACTTCAGCCTGACTTATAGGTGTGAAAAAAGTTGATACTGTTATTAATTTGTAGTTGTTGTTTTGAGAGGAAAAGTTTAGAATTTGGTCAAAAGTTGGCAGTAAAAATAATAAAAGACAGCGTTTGTGTGGCTAATGTCTGGCTGCCACAGTGGTATGCTACATGTAATAGGTCATTAATTACAGCAAACTGCTTGTTGACCTTTGGGCCATCTGCTTTATTAAAATGCATTAGAATCTGCTGCGGTGCACTGCGCTCCCTGGAAACTTGTTTTTCGGCATACGTTACAGTAGGAATGCAAATACTTTACTGGGGCTCACCTGATGGGAATTGAAATTCGTGGGCCGGCGTGCAGAGCAATGTGTGTCACGTCGTGCTCGTTACGGCACAGACTCATTATCAGAATATTAAAGAGTCAACATCATCATATTCATTGGGGATCAATTTTAGTTGCATTTTCTTCAAGTATTATTTTCTCTGATGTAACCTGTAAAACCTGACCAGATGAGTTTTAATTATAGTTATTTACTGCATGTAACCTGGTTAGACTTTATACTTCCTTTGTCAGAGAGCTGAAGAAATTATGTTTTTTTGGCATGTTATGCATTTGATGCTAAAAAGTTCTGCTTCTTCTTTGCTGAGATTTGCTGCTTTTTTCTTTGTTAAACATCAGCACTTACTATTTGCTACCATTTTATACACCCGATGATCGTGTAATGTTAGGCAGTAATCGATGGGTAGATTAATGATGAAACTGTTCCTTCTATAGTCCCTTTTTACACAGGTAGAATTACACTTAGTGGCCAAAGGTTTGTGGACATCTAAATGATTTACTGATATGTTCCAGTAGACATGGAATTTGGATTCACATTCAGGGGTTTTCTTGGTTCAGAGTGAGCCTTTTTGTTCCACATATACATATAAATATATTATAAATATGAGTAACTAAAATCCATACTTGTTAGAAATAACAGTGATCACCTATTTAGCTCACCAGGCAACCGCTATGATGTAAGGCTAATGAAGAGGCCTGCCCCAAGGCCATTTAATGTAAGTCTTCTGATCTTTTTCTTCTGAAGTTTTTATGCCTTCTCTCATCTGAACTAGAAATTCCAAAAATATGTGTTTTTTTTCTTCGTTATTTAAACTTAATAAATAAATTTGGTGGTTTTCCTTTAGTGGGATGCCAAAACATTTTTGAGTGGTCAGGAAAAATGCTGATATTGTTGTAGAAATAAGCCGTTGCATTAGGATCCACATCGAATTGAACATGTTTTTCAAATTCAAATTCAAATTTTTATTTGTCACGTACACAGTCATACACAGTACGATATGCAGTGAAATGCTTAGACAACTGCTCGTGACCTAAAGAAAAAAAAAATACTGTACAAGTATTAACTGGAAATGAAGAATATAGTGACCAGTGTTGTGCAATCCACATTATGTCTTGTGCAGTGCAAATATGCTTAAAGTGATTTAAGTGATGAAGTGAAAACAATGTCCAGAATGTCCAGTGTGTGTGTAAGAACTGTATGTGTGGGTCAGTACTGTGTGGTGGTGTGATTGAGAGACCGTATCGCCTGCGGGAAGAAGCTCCTCCTCAGTCTCTCTGTGTTGGTCTTCAGGGAGCGGAATCGCTTTCCTGACCTCAACAGAGAGAACAGTCCGTTTACCCTACATGTCACATCTCACCTTATAATCTTTAGCTTTGTTTGAAGTTAAACAAGTTTTAGCTGCTATTGCCACGGTTCAAATTCAAATTCAAATTCAAATTTTATTTGTCACACACACACAACCATACACAGTATGACATGGGGGTGAAATGCTTGTAGCTGTACAATGTCCGACCATTAAATGACAGAAGAAAAGTTTTACAATATTTACAATTTACTACAAAAATTTACAAATTAACTTAGGAATTTACAGTAAAGAATGTGCAAATAGCAGAAGAGATTATAAAGATAAGGATTATAAATTATAGGAATTATAGGATTATAGGAAATGTGTGGTGGTGCGTGTGGTGACGTGTGTGAGAGTCCAGTCTTATAGTGACGTGTTTGGGAGAGTCCAGTCCTACACCTGGTTCAGAGCCCGAATAGCCTGGGGGAAGAAGCTCCTCCTCATTCTCTCTGTTTTGGCCTTAAGGGAGCGGAAGCGCTTCCCAGACCTCAACAGTGAGAAGAGTCCAGCAGTGTGGAAAGCAAGAAGTTGATCCCAGCTGTCAGGAGACAGGACTTGATAAAATCACAGCTTTATTGCTAGCAGTCCATTAAAAACAAAAGGCCAAAAATATGCTTAACGGGGAACTTACTTGGAGGAAAAGTCAGAGAGTGCTGGACAGTGAAAACACACTTCCATGTGGGGGAGGACGCGACAAAAAACAGAGAGAGACTCTGAAAATAAATCTGCAACAGGTAACTAGGGAGATGGGAAACACCAGGGAACACAACTTACATCAGGTAAAATAGGGAAGGTAAAACTCAATACGAGGTACACAAGACTATCAAAATAAAACAGGAAATGGCTAACACTGAGACACACTAAGACATGCAGACTTGATGCAAATAAGCAAACATAGAAACACGATAGAAACAGAATGAAATTCCAAAAAGGGGAGGGCCAGACAACCACAGGAACCCAACTAAGGAAACAGAAAGACATCACAAAAAATGGTGACTAAATATTACAATACCAAGAAGATGAAGTGGAATATAAAGAAAGACTGTTGACAGAGGATAAAATAAATGATTAGGGAAAATAGCAAAAACACATTTTCAAAAACAAAAGGAGCCACTAAACTAGCATAGAAACACAAAAGCCATGACAGCTGTCATCAAAGATAAAATCAACCTACGCGACTTCCTAGGATCAGGTCTGTGTTTGCATGTTTAACAGGACTCAGAAGAGCGCCTGAAACTTGAAGTTTTTGCAGCTCTCCTGGTTTTCCTCCACAGTTTGAATGCCCTGCTGGGCAGCAGTTACTTATGAAAGTGTGCTGAATGTGTTGACGGGCGATCGTAGCTCAAGAGTTGGCAGTTTGTCCTGTAATCGCAAGGTTGCCGGTTCGAGCCCAGGCTCCGACAGTCTTGGCCGTTGTGTCCTTGGGCAAGACACTTCACCCGTTGCCTACGGGTGGTCAGAGGGCCCGGTGGCACCAGTGTCCGGCAGCCTCGCCTCCGTCAGTGCGCCCCAGGATGGCTGTGGCTACAATGTAGCTTGCCATCACCAGTGTGTGAATGACCTTAGGGACCAAGTAAAGCACTATACAATTACATTTACCATTTAATCCTGCTCTGCTGGATACACATAATAATTTTTCCATTCAGGAGGTTTAGCTAACAGTATTTTCCTTATTGATAATTTTGCCAGTTGTTTTTTCCGATATTTTAAATGTCACATGGCGAATAAACTTGTCTCTTTCATCCTGACTTGCAGCTTTTGGACCCTCCCACCTTCCCTTTATCTGCATACTACCTCACAGATTGGCATGCCTGGCATGTCAAAAGCCTGCTAACCCAGGTGTCTCTACTCTCTCTCTGTCTCTGTCCTGCCCTGTGCCTTCACTGCAGGGCCGATGGCGTTCAGGAGGGCTCTGAAACGGACGGCCCTTGTAGGCGGTGGGGCGGTTGCCACGGCGTTTGGCCTGTCACAGCTGATCGAGTACAGAAAGACACAGGTAAGAAGAAAACTCGCTCCAACAAATGTTTGCTTTCAGTTTTGTTTTTGGCTAGGACATCCACGCAGATGTTCTTTCACTTTGCATGGAATAGTTTATAGTTTGTGAGAGCTCCTTCTCCTTAACAAAAGAAAAAGAAGAGGCAGACATCTGTTTTTTAGGAAGGGAGTGCCATTCAGGGCATGTCCTGTCTAGATGTTGGAATGTGTTTGAGGTCTATTGGGTGTGTTTTCAGTCTTTGTATTTGATGCTTCACTTGCTGCTGTGCAGGAGGTCGTGATTGGACCTTGAGCTGCACAGAAACGGTGATTACAAATAGTATAATCGGCCACAGCAGCATCAGGTTTTACAGTGTTGTTAGGCTGTAAAATGGAAGTAATCACCCTCACATTCTGCTTCCTCCACTGGTTCACTGCCTACCCACTCGCCATGGAGGTGTGGCCATTTTAGCATTTGGCCTTTCAACATAAAGGTCAAGTGCCTGTCACTAGCATTTTTTATTTTTTGCTATAATGGGAATATTGACCCCCCCTCTCATTATTATGCTCTTTCCAAGAGTTAAATAAGAAAATTGATACCACTGTCATGTCACTTCTCTGAATATGAAGCTACTTTTAACAACCAACAAACTTAGCATAAAGACTGAAAGTTAGGCCAAAGCCACGGTTCTCAAAGTGTGGCCTGCAGGCCAGTGGCGGTCCCTGGTAATTCGCAAGAATCCTCCGCTGTACATTTAATTCATTCACAGTTTTTATCACGGTCATGAATCATACATGTAGTGTTGAAAAAGAAAGAAAGTTCACTGCCACTGGTTCCATAGAAATCAAGAAGTTAAGCAACAGCCAGGTGCTGCTAAGCAAATTCACTTTATTTTCTCATCTGCAAATGTGAGCACCTCTGAAGGTGCATAAATTCTTCCGTGTGTTAACTCAATGCCACAATATTCCTACTAACAGACCTCCCAGCAAATTAAGTCCAAGGTCAGATCATGCAATACTTGGAGAAAGTGCAAAAAAACGAAGAAATGTTCGTGACAGTAAAATGAGAAAAAAGACTGAACAAGTGTGGCCTGTTTGAAGAGTTGAACAGGAAAAGCCTCTTATCTCTAAAAAAAAAGAACTTGGCTGTGCAGCTTAGGCTTGCAAAGTTACATCTCAACAAATCACAGGACTTCATAAATGTGCCATATCAACAAAAAGACCTCATACCAGCTGTCAGCACAGTGGTGGAGGGGTCATGATTTGGGCTTGTTTTGCAGCCTCAGAGTATCTTGCAGTAATTAAGCTGACCGACCATGAACTCCTCTGTATACCAAAGTATTCTACAGTCAAATGTGAGACATCTGTCCAACAGCTAAATGTTGGCCAAATTATGTCATGTAATAGGATAATGATCCAAAGCACAGCAGCAACCTTACAAAAAAGCGTCCATTAGTCAAAAGGAAGGATGAAACGATCCACAAAGGGTTAAAATCTAACATGTAATATGTTTGCTCCGACTAGCCATACTTGTTCAGTGAAGTATGTGAGGATTGACCCACTTTTGTAGCCAGCCTCAAGTGGCCGTTAGAGGAACTGTAGTTCTGAACAACAGCAAGGAAGCATCTTCTTGGACAAGTAGGCTCCAGCCGTCACTCAGAAATACAAGCATCATCCTCTAAGCAGAGAGATTACAAACAGTAAAGTTTTTTAATCCTCTGTTGCCCTCATTTGTGCTCATTCATGAAAACTTTGAGAAGCCCTGGTCCCTGGATTGTACATTTGGTGGAACTGTAGGTCTCTGTGTCCTAATAATGAGCCCATACTTCATGCCTGTATCTCTACTAATGTTGTCCAATGTAGCCAAAAACAGACGTGTCAGGGTATCAATTCCTTTGTTTAACTTTGAGCAATAAAAAAAAGTGCATTATTGTTGTTTTTATTTATTTTTTTCATCCATTTGATGCTTTGCGAATCTTGTGTTTATCCACAGGCGACATCAAAACTCTTCATACAGTAAATGATGATTTAGGATCTTTGAGAACAGCCGGAAAGATAAGAATAGATGATGTCTTTACATTCAAGCCTCCAGTCTCAAGCTTGTCTTCTTCAAAAAAAACCTAAACAGCTGTTCCCACTGACTTTATGACGTGTTTTAGGCTTATTATAGGCATGCCACACAACTACATACCAGGCTTTATTTGACTGCACAACCTAATGTGAACTCTGCTTTGTGTCCCGGTGCGATAATGTCTTCTCTTGCCCGTCGCCGTCCTCTCAACCAAGCGTGGATTGGTAAGCAAGAAGTCGACCCTGATGAAATATAATTATTTTTCACAATAGTTTGTAATCATGCATGCCTCTAATCCCAGTAATTGCAGTGCTGATGAGATGAATGTCCGTCTTGTCTCCTTTAGCAAGGGCACATGGCTTGGAGAAGTTTTCAAGACAGCGGCCGATTGGCTATTAGCGTGGGCCTGGCTGCGCCACTCTTTGACTTAACTTGATTACGTTGGGGAAGGTGGGGGGTTGGGAGCACACACCGTCGCTTAATTCTGCGGTGGTGTTTGTCTATGTGCATCATCAGAAATAGACAATGATTATATCATGGTCTTGTTTGCGGCTGCAGGCTTAAATTACAAAAACGCCTGCTGGTATTTGCAAGTCAAATGCCGCGGTGGCTTCAAAGCAGCTTGATGCAATCATTTAGCTCGAACTGCTAAACAAAAAAAAGAAAATTAATAAATATTTCATTAGAAGAGAAATCCTGCATCCTTGTGTCAGAGATAAGCTGTTTTCTTTTTTATTGTAGATGTGATTATTTCTTCTTTAAATTCATTATTTTGCTAATCAGACAGTGGGCAAAAGCGATGTTAAAAGCCTGCAGTGTGAATTAATTTTATTAATTTTTTATTTTTGTAAAGCTGAGCAGCATGCTGCAGCAGGTGGTAACCCTCCACACTCTTTGATTTGCAACTAATCGCACCAGGAATGTGTTCTGTTTTGTTTTTTTTGTATTAGCAACACTTCACTTGTCGTGGGACATCATAAGCACGTTGTGATTCCACTTTCTGCCAAAAGTAGCTTCATAAGAACAATTTTCAGATTTGAGCCGGAGAGCTCAAAATTTGATTTGTTAAAAATGCCATCTGTAGTCACTTTGGTAACTCGACCATTTTTACAGTCCCCTAATAACTTCTTTCAGTCTTTACCAACCTGAGCCCCTGCAAGAAGATATCTGTAGGTGATGAGCAACATTTTGTTACCAGCACCGCACCACCAGCTTGTCGTTATTTACCTACTTATTACTTATTTATTAACAGCTAGCCAACAACATACAATAATTTACTTCAGTGGTTAAAAGGATGATGGGAGAAGTAATAAGAGACTTTTCTCGTAAGTGAAGCGTCAGGGTGATGTAGTAAAAATTGTTAATGTGCCTCAGTTAACTGTGTCTAAGCCTGCAGTCACCCACCTGCTGCTAGCCTGGGCTGCAGGACCTTCCGAGAGCAGCCCAGGCTAGCAGCAGGAAGTTGGAAACAAGTGAGGTGGAAAGTAAGATGGCCCACATCTACGTGAAACGCCACGTTCTGCAGGTTTTTGATTGAGAACATCAACTTTTTTAAAGTTGGGGAAAAGTGACATAAGCACTCGACTGGGGAAATACGCAACCATGTTAAACTGCTTAGGCCAGAGCACGACTGTGTGTGCAATGAACTTGCGATCTCGTTGCCTTTGTACTGGGTGCTTCAGAGACAGAGACCACAGTGGAATCGACCGGTGCATGAAGATGGCGATAAAACAGCAATAAGGTGGAGTCGGTCTGCTATCAGTTTTTGACTGAATGGGGTTAAAGTGGCAAATGCATAGAATCTGTTTTCAATAATACAACAACCAAGTGTAGGGAATCAGTGAAACAACGTAAATCTTTTGCTTTCTGCATGGACAGAAATTCATAATAACTACTTTCATTCAGAGTTCACTCAGAACCTCATAGATTTGAAACAGATGTTCCTGCACAAATAGTGACGTAGTTGCTGCAGGACTGCAGTTTAACCGCAAAACGCCATAGGTGCTCGGCAACCTTACTTTTATATAGGAACGTAACCAGCTGGCAGCCAGTTAAGTCGAGTACAATATTGGAAAGTGATGATATTGTAAGAGAGTTTTGCGACTCAGACTGATGGCACCGCAGCAGCAATCTCTCTGCATTTATAAATTAGACAGCAGTTATTTGTAAATCTTTGCCAATCTAAGAGCGATTCCAGTCCAAGTTGGACTGTCACTGTTTGGAGACTGGTTGCATCCCACCAGGCGACCTGTGCAGGTGTTTAGTAAACAAAAAATGTTGCACATTCAAGCCCTGCAGTGTTTACCTGACTGATTGAGTCATAATTGTTGTTACGTGGCAGAAGTTGCCACATATTTTCGTGACATTTACCATGCAGTTTCATTGCTGAAGAACGTAACTGGCTATGTCAAAAAGCTTTCAGGTACAGATGCAGTGTTGCTACAATTTTGCTCAAGAAAAGGCGAGCAGTAGGTTTTTATCCCTATTTTATCAACTGCTTATTTACTAACTATAAAGTACTCAAAGGAGCAGTATAATATTGGATATACTCACATAAAATAGCCTTATTTGTGCTGCAATTACATAATTACTTTTCTATATGTGGTATAGTCACTTGGGTTGTGCAACATTAAAATAATAAACAGCTGGTTTGTTCACCAGAATCTGCAGGTTTTCAGGTTCAGCATGTTGTAGAAACTCCTTTTAGCCAATTAAGAGCAATGATCATCCATCAAGTCATAACTGTTTTCCCATACATGCATTATATTCCATCCGCCACATTGCTTATTATACTGTAAACATGTCTTACAGTAATCTCATTACACAGTCAATCCAAATGCATAATGTATTGAAATGATTGCAAGTCATTATGCATTATGTCCCATGCCACTCTGAGGTGATTATGGTGCGAGCATCATGTCCTCGCAGTGTGCTTATAATGTTTCAAACGCACCTCAAGGAAAGTGTTGCTACGTTTTCTTTTAATTTAACGTCTAACATAGAAAAGCTAGCTGATTCGCATTCATTACGAAGAGCCCGTGTCTCTTTAAAGCCTCGTGCTCTTTGTGTTCGTGCTGATCCATGTGCGTGTCTGTCACATCCAGGCTCGGTTGGCCCAAGTGGCGGCAGAAGCAGAGCTGAAGGTTCCCTTCATCGATGAGCTCCCCTCTCGGCAGGCGCAGCTCGCAGCGCTGACAAACACAGAGGAGTTCGACGTTCTGGTTGTCGGAGGAGGGGCCACGGGGGCAGGATGTGCCTTAGACGCTGTCACACGCAGTAAGCCCGCCATCAGCAGGGTGTCTCTGCTTTCAGGTTTCACTAGGCTTTGGAAGTGTTCTCACTGAATCCTGGTCGAAGGTTTATGATGGTCCTGTACTCTATGCTTCAGTTTTTTAAGAGGTTCTTCTAGATTCTGCAACTGTGCAAAATGGACTGGTTCTCATATCACTTATGTCCTATTCACCGATTTACACACACATCCATAGAAGCACTGCTTTCAACATCTAAATCCACGAGTATTTACTTTACTTACTTTAGGGTTTTCCTTTAGGTGGCAGTACCTGGTACCAGGTACTTTTAAGTTCATTTCAGGTCTAATTATGTACAGAGTACTGGGCTTGTAAAAGTTGGCTGCAATTAAATCCATGTTTATGTTTAGTCATTACTGTGTGGCAGACGTTTATGACGTGGCCCTTACTTATTTAAAAGCCGTCACTCCTACAGGTTTATAGATTCACTGCGAGCTGATGAAGCTCATTTATCGCAGATCAGACTTTGAAGTTAATAGGTCAGAACAACATTTTTCACTTGTATTGATAATAACCGGATTCATCAGAGCGAAGAGCCGTCTGTTTATTTGTTTTTTTCCCTTGAAGTTTTCGGGTGACATATAAGCTAATCGTCTGTAAGGTTTAGGTTTTATATAAGTTTAAGTTTTAGTGTAAGAAGGAAACAAGGCTCTTCTTAATACCGTTATCATTAAGGCGCTGTGTCATTTTCCCCAGACCTTAAGACTGCTCTCGTTGAGAGAAGCGACTTCTCTTCTGGAACGAGCAGCCGAAGCACCAAGCTCATCCACGGTGGAGTCCGCTATCTGCAGAAGGCCATCATGAAGCTGGACTACGAGCAGGTTACTCTGTGCTGCACCTTCGGCTTATTGAGATGCTCCTCTCTCACCATCATCTTTTTGGATTAGACAGACTTTTATTGTCATTTCAGTCTCACTAACAGAGCACATCAGTAGGAAAATATATATATATATATTTTTTATAACAGTACATGATGGTGAAAGAGGCCCTCCATGAGCGAGCCAACCTGCTGGAGATTGCACCTCACCTGTCTGCGCCGTTACCCATCATGCTTCCTGTTTACAAGTAAGATTTAGAACAAGGTTTTTTGGTTAAATATGGGCGTTTATGAGGGGGATTCATCTTCAGTGGGTCTGTGTCATCTTCCCTGGGTAGCAGCTGCTCTGTGAGACTACAGTAGGGGTGTATAAATGCCTGTCGGTTCAACATCTATTACTCTTTTTGTTCTTTGTAGCTATTTGTTGAGCAAACCTAAGTTTTGACAAGGCAGGACAAAACCTGCGTTGTTTAACCAGCTGATAATTTGTTTAATACCCGTCTGAAGGAAAAATAGATTTTTGCATCTTTGTGGTGACGTAAAATTGACCAAAAAACAAGATTTTGTATCCAAATATTTAAGTAGACAGAACTTAAATCGCTGTGTTTGCCTCACAGATGGTGGCAGTTGCCTTACTACTGGGCAGGGATCAAGATGTACGACTTGGTGGCGGGGATCCAGTGCCTGAAGAGCAGCTACGTCCTCAGCAAGACGAAGGCCTTGGAGCTCTTCCCCATGCTGAAGAAGGACAAGTTGGTGGGGGCCATCGTGTACTACGACGGTGAGCTCACGGCTCCGTTATTGTTGGGGTTTTTTACGCCAGCAGAGCTGTTTGTTTGATCCGCGCTGCAATGTGTTTTCAGTTATCCAAACAGCATGCTTTGTTTGCTTATTTGTTACTCATCTCTTTTATTTTGTGTAAACATGAAAAGACAGCTGAGTCAGTCTTGCCCTTTCCCCGCCGTCTTCCTCTCCTGCAGCAAAGATTTACAATAGCGATGGCTTGATGGAAATTTGCGTGAACATGAGGTTTTATAGAGCAGCTCTGTAACCGTTATTTAAACGCCTGACAGCAGCAAACGTGATGACAGGTCTTGAAATCTTTTTCAGAAGCACCCATTGACTTCTGGGGTGTTGAAACATCAACGTGAGCATTCACGAGATGACTAAACAGATAGGAGGGAATGAAAAAATATGTTATTTGGACTGACCTTTTCTGCTTATGAAAAGCAGGATATCTAACCCTCGTAGGCGTCTAAATAGCTCATATTAAATTGTCAAATGCAAAAGCACAGGTGTGATGTATATAACTAAATATAGTATTTCTTTCTTTCTGGTTGTATATTTGCTGAAACAAAACCTACAAAAAGCTTGCAGTAGCTGCAGAACAACATGTTTAAGTTTTCTGTGAATTGAATCTGTTGATGGCTGTCTACACTAGGAGCCGCTGAAAGGCTATTTGAAGTACTCATTTAGTAGTCTTAAGAGCTTGAAAAGAAGGCGACAGGATTGCTTTAACATTTTTCCAAGAGGTTTCTTTAGCTCTAAAGTAAAAGATCTTCAAAACACCCAAAGATGTCCAGAATCAGAATCAGAATCAGAAAGGGTTTATTGCCAGATGTTGAGCAGGTTTACAACATTAGGAAATTGCTGCGGTGCTTCAGTGCAAACATACTGTCATAAAAATATAAAAATAAGAATAAGAATTAAAAGTGCTAGTGCCAGTGCCAGTCACCAACTCTTAAGACTACCATGACCACGATGACTGAGAACCTACACTCACATAATCATGTGCAACTTAACTCTGACCCGACCTGATAAATCTTCTGTATTTTACAAAATTATTCAGACAAAGGTTCTGAAAATACACCTGTTAACATATTCAACACTGACCGTTCATGTACTCTTTGTATTCATGTGAGTAGGAAGAAATTGGCTGGTAGCTTGTAGAAAGAATAAGAGAGGACTAATAGCAATGGCAAAAAGTGAGACTATAGATTATAGATTTTATTTTTGAATTTTTTTGGCCTGGAAGGAGGAGAAGTTGAGTGAGAGCTTTGGGAGTCATCTCATAGAGCCATCAGTGACCCTAACCTGTGGATTTAGTCGTAGCCTCTCGGTTTCTAACATGTTCTGTTGCTTTAAGTTCAGTTTGGTGTCGCTGACTTTTCAATGTTTAGCATTTCTGAAACTTTTACCAGCGTCAAGCTTTAGTTAACAGTTGATATCTTAGCTGTTACCAAGAGTAGAACGTTAAATGATAGCTAGCTAGTACATGTCTATTTGCCACCGAGTGAGCATGAAATCACAAATGGTATGTGAGCCCAGCGGTAATATTTTGGCAAAAAGAGTTTCATGCCCACAAATCTAAAAAACTGCAGCATTTTCAAAACTTTTAGTTTTAGTTTTAGTTTTGCTCGGTTAGTTGTGATCAGAAGTTTATATCCACTCATAATTGACATGAATGTTGTGGAAAACTTTAGGCTTTTATTTATTTATTTGAACTGTTCCATTATCAGGGTGGAATGATTGTACAGCACACATTTTAATGGCTTTAAAAACAAGATTTGGGTGCACATTGAACAACTCATTTAAATATTTTAATAAGTGGTGCAGAAGAGTTTTGACAGCCCTTATTGACCAGTGCTGAGAACAAAGTGAAAGTCTAAAGAACTCAGTGAAGATCTAAGAAGGACAAATGTAGATTTACACCACCTGTGAAAGTCTCTTGAAGTCATTTCTAAACAAACGCAGATTCCAGGCTCATCAGTTCAAACATTTTTACATGAGTACAAACTATTCAGATTTGTCACCACTTTGCCGAGTCCTGTAAGAAGACCCAAACTGCCACCCTCAGATGACAGGAAATCGGTTAGGATGTTAAAGAATAACCCAGAAACCACCAAGGCTCAAGCCTGCCATGAAAAACTGTTGAATGAAAACTCTTGGAAGTGAGTTTTATATCACCATGAACTGAGAGGGTGCTAACCAAGAAAGAAGCCCCTGCTCCAAAATCAACACCTTCAAGCCCAACTGAAATCTGCAGCAGCCCACATGGACAAGCCAAAAAGTTTTATGGTCAGACAAAGCAAATATTGAGCCATTTCACCACAACGACAAGATGTAGGTTTGGAGGAGTAAAGATGAGGCTTTCAAACCTAAGAACAACATACCAGCTGTCAAGCATGGTGGTGGTAACATCATGCTCTGGGCTGTTTTGCTGCCAGTGGTACTGGTACACTGCACAAATTGGTTGGAATAATAAAGAAGGAATTTCTTCAACTTCACCGGGAACCAACAGCTAGATTGTTGAAACTCGGACACAGTTGGGTGGATGTATTTGAACTGCGTGTTTATTTTTGACCTTGTGTTGATTAGAAGAAATCCTAAATAACATCAAGCTTGTGCTTCCAGTTCTTGTTTTAAACAGTTCAATGAAATCCTTAAAAGCCCCAAATTACTATGAGATTGATGCCAGTGTGAGTAAACTACTAAACACAGCAGTAGTAAAAATTAAACGCCTTTAAAATACAATCTGTCTTTCTTCAGTTCATAGACATATTTTTAGCTGTGCTGTTCAAAACCTGTACGAGTACAGACAAAGAAGCAAAAAACAATTTATTCTTTACATAAAAACATACTTTATGCTAAGAATTTAAATCAGGTAAAGTTTACGACCAACTTTCTCTTTTATTCACATTTAAACACAAATAGTGCAAATCTGAAATATACTTCAGGAAACATGTAGGGATGGTATCATTAAGCCAAAGAGCAGATTAGAGAATGCAGGCCTCGGATGCAGCTCTGCCCGAGGCCTTCACATCTCCACTGGTGCCGAACAAAATGTGTTGACAGACTGGTAGGATGCCCCCTCTACCCCCGCGGCGCTAAAGGTTGCGTGTTTGCCTTTTCACCACGAAGGAGAACCAAACATATGCTGAGCGTCCAGCTGAGTGTGAGGAGCCTTGTGCCTCTGGCGTCCTTTCCGTTCCGCCGCCGAAAATAACAACGGCGTATCTGCGGGTGATGTGTTTTCCACTGCTGGCTTCGCTGAGTATGGGCTCGTTGTGTTCACTCACAACAGGCTGTTTTTTTTTTTTTGTTTGTTTTATTTTAATTGGAGAAATGACACCACTTACAGGTTGCTGATGTTTGTCTTTATCATATTTTTACTATGAAATAAAATACGATATCCATTAATATCCGTTTATTTCTTCAGCACAGTAAGGAGCGCTTACCTGAAGTTTTATTTATCCATTTAAAATACTTTTACTCTTAAGTGATCAGAGGTTCCTGCCTGCAGACTGAGAAAATGGAAGAGCGTTTTCCTGGTGCAGAGCAGCATATGTTTGATTTTCACCTCCTCACCATCCTCCCATCATCTGCTCTGAAGGGGTGGGGGCTGGGGGCCAGGGTGATGGGGAGTAGGGGGAGGGGTGGGTCGTCTTTTCTCCAATTATGCCGTCTGGAACAATCACGCCCGTGACATTTCGAAATATGACCTTCTCTCCCGGCGGTGTAGACCGCAGAGCAGCAGCGGCGGCGGCGTCACCGGTCGGAGCGGGTGAGCAGCAGCAGCTATTTCTCCCACTTCCTTGGTTACTGCCGCTGCCACCAGCAACAGCAGACACTCCTTTATTGTCACAGACACACACCAAATGTTGGGCCTAATCCACTTACGCCGAGCTGGCTGGCTGCTGTATTATATATATATGCATTCCTCAAATACTTCCCCTAGGTACAAATTCTCCTATCCATGTGAGAAATCCAGCTAAATGCCTATAAAAAGGCACAAATTACCTCTTCCTTTCATCTTGTTCATGTCCTTCTTTTCTGTCCTGCTTCAGGTCAGCACAATGATGCCCGTATGAACCTGGCCATCGCCCTCAGTGCCGCCCGCTACGGCGCCGCCATCGCAAACTACACCGAGGTGATTCACTTGCTGAAGAAAAAGGACCCACAGAGCGGCAGAGAGAAGGTGTGCGGTGCCCGCTGCAGGGACGTCATCACAGGTGAGGGATGCGGGCGGCGAGATGGCGCTCTAAAGTTTAATTTTTTCCATCCGAAAGTGTCTCTGAGCTCCTAAAGCACAGGTTAGAAAGATCATCCTGACCCTGAAGGTTTAGACTTCCTCCAACACCATAAAAAGAGAAGATGAAATAATCATTTAAAAAGGCCAAGCTGTGTTGTGCCGCTTCAAACTGTTGCATCAGTCTACATGGAGACTGACATTAAAAAAGCTTTTTAAACATTAGGATTAAATATATTTATGAAAAATCCCTGGAAGTGAGGATGGAAAGGGTCAGCTCTATACCTGCTATATACCTGAAGACCACCATGTAACCATAACAACGGCATGTCCATTTAATCTCTTTCTTTTAACTTCTCATTAACACCATAGAGCCAGGGTTAATAACTTAAGTTCACTCTTCTCGCTTTTTGGAAAAACATGTCATATTGAGCTCAAATACGCCCCCTATGGTGGGAGCAGGAAAATCAGAAACCCCCAATTTCACCTTCACTGTGGATTGCTTTTTTTTTCTCCCACCCATTCATCACCTTTCAGGTTTCTTGTGTGACATCATGTGCACATTGATCAATAGTTATCCACCATAGTGAACATTAAAAATGTGCACCAACAACCAGTTGGTGAGTAGTTCCTGGAGGTTTCTGGCAGTTGGTGCAAACACTTGCCATCTGCTCATTAAACGGCAGCCAGAAACAAACAGTTTCCTTTAAAGTAAAATTTGGATCTACACAGCCAACACCTTTCAAAAGGTGCAACTTTTACTTTGAAAGCAAAAGATCTCCATCACTTCCACTAGGAGAGTAGTTGGCAAATGCTTGCAGATAAGTCGATGTCCTCCTAACAATAGTTTCCTGGTGTCCAAGACATTGTATACGTCTTTGCAAGTACCTCTTAAAAGGTTGATTCTGTTCATCTGGACGTGGCGTTTTCAGTGGGAGAAACGTTTCGTCGCTCATCCAAGTGACTTCTTCAGTCTCAGCTGACTGCAGGTTTCCAATCTTATAAACAGTACATTTGCATAATGACTGAAATCAGCCCCCTTGATTGACCATTGGGTTTTGGGTTCATTTCTTTGTTCTTTATTTTGCAGTTTTTCATGACCATTGATCAACAACCACTGATTAAAGTCCATAGATCAATGGCCATGAGTGCCATTCACAGTGGGAGTGGCTGCAATCACAGCATTGTTAGATGGCAAAAGATGTACCCTTAAGGCTCCTCCTCCATTCATAGATGTTCTTTACCTTTTCACGTAAGTGGCCTCTTTGACTGTCCTCAGGCTCAGTCTTTCAGAATTTACTTACCTGGTTGGCTGAGCATGCATCAAGACATATTTGCAAGTAGTGTCACCTTGCCACCTTGCCTGAATATCTAGAACTACAGTGTCACATGTTCAAAATGGCAGACAAGTTGAAGCCAAGCATTCGCATGATTGCAAAAACTGAATTCCACGTCTAATTTGCTTTCGCTTTATTTGCGTGTGGCGTCGGCTCAGGAGGTAGAGCAGGTCATGTCTTCCCCCTGTGCATCCATCGAAGTGTGAGCATGTGAATGTTAGGTTCAAAGCACTCAGACGTAGGAAAAAAACACTTCTGTAAATGTGTGTCAAAGGGTCAGTGACGCTTGTATTAAGAGGCGCTCAAACAGAGGAGAAAAGTGCAACAATTAGAGCCAAATATTTGTGCACTGCAGTCCACAGAGAAGTTAAAATATAAATAAAAAAGTCTCATCGTGTCCAGCTGTAGCGCTTCAGGTCATTAATAACAGTTATATTATAAACTACAAGCCTTACATTAGATTATTAATGAATAAGTTATAGTAATACTTCAAAGCTGATAAAGGAAATTCCCATTATCTTGTTGCTGTTTTTCTTGTTTCTGCCTCTGATGTTTTCTGCAGCTATATCTACAGCTTCCTTTTATTTGAGTTATGTATTGTTCTTAATGACCATGAAGGCTTCTAAAAGGATTTTTTTTGGGTAAATGCATTATTGTAAATTAATTAGAAATGAATGTGTATAGCAAATAATATATACACAGGCAGGACGGTGCTGCAGTGGTGTGAAATAAAAAAGGAAAAACTCAATTTAATTGTGATAAGAAGCTGCTGTTTGCATTAAGAAGCCAGTGAACGGTTCCTCCCACATTATTGTTTGCTTATTTTTTGTATTTGATGTCTTTCTTAATCGAATCTGTCAACGTCTCGCTCGTCTTCACAGGGCAGGAATTTGACGTGAGGGCCAAGTGTGTGATCAACGCCACCGGACCGTTCACAGACGCTCTGAGGAAGATGGACAACCAGGAGGCCTCGAACATCTGCCAGCCCAGTGCTGGAGTTCACATCGTCATCCCCGGATACTACAGGTCTGACATAATAATGCCAAAAACAACCAAAGCTGTTCCTGTTGTTTTCTTTTTCTCTTCCATTAACATGTATAGTAGTTCCTGTGTTTTCTCATTCCTGTGTGTAAATACTAAGCTAGCCAAACTATTATCTGACCTCCGCCTACATACATAGGACAATCTTCTCCGGTTAAGATACAGCCGAGTGGCAGAGTGGTTTTGTTGAAGTCGGAGGTTTTAAAGTTCAGCTAAGCTTATTGAGTGAAACCCGAGGGAGCGCGAGCCCTTTGAACAGAAATGCCAACCACCTAATTTTCTTCCTCCTGCTCACTTATTCTCATCTTCCTCCTGCTGCTATCTACCCCCCACCCACATACTCCCGTGCCTCCTCTACCTCTTCCATATCTGTGTTCATTTGTCTCCTGCTCAGGTTGGCCCTCATCTCCTCATTTTTAGTGCCACCATTCCTTCTTTTCCTCCTGTTTTCCTCAATTTTTTTGCGCCACTCTCCTTTTTTATTTCAATAAACCGCACAGACTCCTGCTACTTCTATTACGCGTGGTATATTTAATAATAAGAAATCCTCCTTTTTTCCCTTCTCCTTGGCACAGTCCTGACAACATGGGTCTCCTCGATCCAGCCACCAGCGATGGTCGTGTCATCTTCTTCCTGCCGTGGGAGAACATGACCATCGCCGGAACAACCGACACCCCCACTAGTGTGACAGCCCACCCAATCCCAGGGGAGGACGACATCAACTTCATCCTGAGGGAGGTCCGCAATTATCTCAGCCCTGATGTAGAAGGTACAGGAGCGCTTTGTGATGAACTTTTGAGTAGCCTGCTTTTTATTTTTTACCAAGTGTCTGCTTCACATGGAGCCGCATGCTTATGTAGTGACTGAATCTGCAGTTTTAAAGGTTTTTTTAAATTACTGACTCACAGGTTTGGGCATTCAGTGATGCATTGGGGAAGGGTAGGTAATCGTAATCTCATCTTTTTGGGTAGAGCAGCGAGTTTCTAGTCAGAAAGATTGCTCTTAAGGGTCTTAAATCAAATCTTGCTGTGCTTGGAGTCCCTCAGGGATTCATTCTTGGCCCACAGTTGAATATAGAGTTGTTAGCTCTATATTCTCCTCTTTGGCTCCTTCTTTAATAAACATGACATGGTGTGACATTTTTGTGTCTGCAGTGCGTCGAGGAGACGTGTTGGCAGCGTGGAGCGGCATACGTCCCCTAGTGACGGACCCCAGCTCCAAAGACACCCAGTCCATCTGCAGGAACCACATCGTCAGCATCAGTGACAGCGGACTGGTCACAATCGCTGGTGAGCTGGCCTTCATCTGTTTGATCATCTTCAATGAGAGGTACCTGTGATGGATTTTAAAACACAGCTTTGGTGTTCAGGTGGGAAATGGACCACCTACAGATCTATGGCTGAAGAGACCCTGGACGCAACAATTAAGGCCCACCGCCTCTCAGCTGACTCCTGCAAGACTGTTGGTCTGATGCTGGAGGGAGCCAAGGGGTGGACGCCGACCCTTTACATCCGCCTGGTGCAGGACTACGGCCTGGAGAAAGAGGTCAGATGTTACGTTACTGCAGCTGGTCATTAAAGCCTAATACTGTACTGTTTGCTATTAAAGCTCAGCAGGTTTTTAAGCACAGCTGCTGATCCATGGCTCTTTTCCTTTCATTTCCTCTGCTTCTGCTTTCCTTCTGTTACCGAGTCGCTTCCAGCAGCCTAAAGCAGTCCTACTCGGCAGGTTTGATACTTTATACATGTTAGCCTTAATTTCTCAAACAGTGGCCTTTTCTTACATTAACCCCAAAGCATACTAGGCCTTTATTTAAAGTTTCCTTCTCTTGTACATTTTATCAGACTTGCCAAAGAAGTGTGTCGTTGTGGACTGGAGAGTTGAGTTTCTTATGATTTTATGCTTTATGTGCAGTTTTGTTTCTTCTTTTAGAAAACTTATGATCCAAGCTGCAAAGAACTGATAAATAAGCCCCATAATTTACCACCACATCTTCAAATCTCTTCTTATGCTACATCTGTTTATTGTGAGGACAACAGTGGGACTAATATAGACCATCTTATCTTATCTTAGCTTGCATTTGAGCATCAGTCTAAACCTTGAAAATGTTAAATTGATATATAGGTGCCTTTTGTCCTTTACAATTATAGCTGGTTCATCGATGAAGCTCTACTTCTGATTGTTGTCAAAATGCAACACTCTCTGATGTTTTCATATTAACAGCTTTCATTTAAAAGGCTGAAAGACTTTTATCTGAAAAGTTTGGTAAAATGGCAAAGTCAAACTTGTGAAGCTGTACTGGTGGAAGAGGAAGAACTAGAGGTCAGGGAAACATTCACCAGTACACATGAGCTCACTAATTAGTGAGCTCATGTGTACTGTAGCCTCAGTTTCCTGTTTGTAGTTGACAGACGTGTCACCCGTTCTGCTGCTGATGAGACGCATCAGCAGCAGAAGACCACACTCCTCTGCATAGCTTGGTTGTAACAAGTGGTTATTTGCGTTACTGTTGTCTTCCTATCAGCTCGAAGCGGGCTGAGCATTCTCCTCTGACCTCTAGCATCGTTTTCACCCAGATTACTGAAGCTCACAGACTATTTTCTCTTTTTCAGATTGTTCTAGAACTCTAGAGATGGTCGTGTGGGGAAACTCCCAGCATATCAGCAGCTTCTGAAATACACAGTCCATCAACCCTGCATTGTTTAAAGTTGCTTAAATCACCGTCTTCTTCCTCTTTCTGATGCTTTTTGAACGTAGCTCATCATCTTGATAATGTCCAGATTCCTAAATACACTCAGTTGCCTCCATGTAATTGGCAGACTGGATGTTTGTGTTAATGAGCAGTTAAAAAAGTATACCTAATGAAGTGGCTGGTGAGTGTACAAATAAGTGTCTGACTTTAATGTGAAAATGACGGTTTATATTTAAAGCCACATCTTCCAGGTTTGTTTTCAGACCAATCAATGAGATTACTGCTTCATTAAGAAAAGTTTGGGAGTGCGTAGCTACTGTACACACTGGCTGACACAGCCGTGTACAAACCGAGCTGTAACCGCAGCTCTCGCAGACACATTCGGTGTCTTCTCCACCAGATGCTGACATTAAAGCTGCTGCTGTAACAAAGCTGACATTTCCACTACACAAAAGACTGGACACGCGTTAGAACGCACTGTGTGCTGTCCAATTTACCAGTGGCATTAAGGAAAGGCACATCGACTCACATCAGCTTTGCAGCGTCTTTCTGATAATTAGCCTGCTCGTTTTCATTAAGCGCAGTAGAACATAGTTTCATAAGGAAAAAGGAGTCCTGCGCTGAGTGCCTGCAGTAAACGTACTGCTCATTAGGGGCCTCAGCTCTGGTTGTTCTGGTTGTTCTCTGAAATATTCCTAAAAGGTCACTGTTGGTATTTGGACAGCGTTTGCCCTTTCACACGATCAGCAGGCCAACGATCTGAATAGCAAATAACCTGTTGTGTTCTGTAAACATGTGACACCTCATTGACAAAGCGGCGTTATCGTTTGTCGTTTAACTCAGAAGAGGTGAAATCGATCATCTGAATACCAGCAGCTGCAAGTTTACATAATTTAAACTGTAGTGAAAGGACTTAAACATGCGTTTAAAAGCAGAAGCTTTTTATTGTTTAACTCTTTAATTGTGTGTAACGTCTGTTAAAATCAGTCTTCAGTTTAAAAGTGGAATATTTGGTTGATGGACAGTGCTGAGTCTGTTAATATCAGGGTGTTTTTCTAATTTTGTATTAAAACTATGTTTTTTGGGCTGTTGGTTAAACACAACAGACAATTTAACAGTTAATCTAACAGTTATTTTCTGACCTTTTTTATAAACATGCTGTTAAAGAGGACAGAAAACTAAATAATTCTAAATAAATGAATCAATAAATTAAGTAAATACAAACATTTATTTGGGGAGGGAATTGAAAAATAATTTCTATACATACTATTCAAATTTTAATTAAGGCTACAGCTGTTTTTCTACATTTGATATTTTTAATTTTTATTCTACATTTTCTATATTTTTTGTATTTCACAATTCATGTATTTATTTATGTATTTATGCTCAGTTTTACTACAGTTATTTAGTTTAGTTTTAGTTTACAACATTATTTTATAGATAAATTTAATGTATTTAATCTATATAATGTATTTATTTAGTGTATTCACTCAGTTTTTATATTATGTTTTTAGTTCTGCAAATCAATTTACATAGTTTTACATTAATCTAATTAATTCTCTATTTTGCATCATATATACTTCAACATTTACTTAATGATTTATTTATTTTTACATTTATCTTCATTTATACTCGGTCATTATTTGAAAGTTATTTGGGTAGTAGATATTAATTCATTAATTAATTGTTCTGTTTTTGCATTTGTATATTATTTCTCCACATGAATTTATGTAGCTCTCTAATTATTTCTGTATTTTAACTTGGATTTATTTCTCTGTCTACATTCAAACATTCATTTTGTACATTTATTTTTAAATGTATCTATTTACTTATTCAGACTTGTGCCATTATTGCTCATTATTTCACTGGCAGCTGGGAAAAACTAACCAAGAGCAAATAGATTTTTAGAATAATGGACTTATATGTTGCAGGAGGGATCACAGGAATTATACATTCACACACTGACTGATTAATACATTTGTAAACAGAGTTTAAGAGGTGTCTGTCTTTTTTTTCTCATGTAGGAAATGACTTGTAATATTTCTACTGATGCTGCTTATGTATTTCTCAGATCAGCTAATGACTTTATATAAAAGCTCCTATGACAAGGATGGTAAAAACGTTTAGATATAAAAAGCAGTTTAGTGTAAATGATATATTTAGGAAAATCAAATTATAGACCATAAAGAGACTTTGTTCTAGCAGATGTAAGAAAAAAACAAAACAAAACAAAAAAAGTTCCTAATGAGTGAACAATGCATTCATTTTAATAAAAGCTTTATCAGTGAATAACAGGTGGGTCACATGTTTCGATGTAACTAAACAGTCAAACTTCTAATAAGTGCTTCTGATTATCCAATAATTTAATACTGTTATTAACACAGTTTAAATTGTGTGTTTGTGGGTTGACTACACAAATTCAGGCAGTCTTTTTGCTGTAGTTTCACCTTACTGTGTATGCATGTCCCTGTAATTTATGACCTTTGATAATTGTTTGAGTATTTGAGTAATGGTGTTTTATCACAGTCCTGGTGATTTTGCTTTGGTATAAATTCCTAAACATGTTTTCAGGGCAGAAAACCTCTGATTAGCATTATTATTAACATAAATTAATATAAAATCGATGTATTTAAGTAAGTATTTATATCTTTCTCTGGCACAGGTCGCTCAACACCTGGTCTCCACGTATGGGGGAAGGGCATTCGACGTTGCCAAAATGGCTCAGGTCACCGGGCAGAGATGGCCGATCGTCGGGAAAAGATTGGTGTCTGAATTCCCGTACATCGAGAGCGAGGTAAAGTGAGACTGTTGTGTAAACGGTTAAAGTTCCAGCTGTGTGTCTGAAGAGTGTCTGAGAGCTTCTCGTCTTTTTCAGGTGCTATATGCGATTAAGGAGTACGCCTGCACCGCCATCGATGTCATCGCCCGGCGAACTCGCCTGGGCTTCCTGAATGTGCAGGCGGCTGATGAGGCGCTCCCACGTATCGTCCAGATCATGGGCAAAGAACTGGACTGGAGTCAGGAGAAGAGGACGGTACGGCTTTACAACACTTGATGTTTTTAACCCTTTAACATTCACCAGGTCACCGTTTGGTATGGTTAGATTTACAGAATCTCTGTTGTCCACATAGAGAGGCTTATTAAAAAAATATGCACGGCAATATTTCTGTGAAGGTTCTCAGTCCTCCAGGTCATCGTAGTCAAAGGAGCTTGCAAAGAAAAGCGTCTGGACTTCTTTAAGTTGCTTGAAGACGTTTCACCTCTCATCCGAGAAGCTTCTTGGATAAGAATGTCTTCACAGACATAAATAAAAGGAAATATAAGGCCCACATCTTCTACTGAAAGTGTGCTTATGGTTAAAACATAACCTAACTCTATTTCTAAAACTGTCACCAGCATCCTGAGGTGCATGTCTGCAGGTTAAAAGGATGTGCACTGATGGGATTACACTTGTTTTATTCCCCTGGCTTCTGCATAAAGCTTTAATCCCTGGTGGGTTTCTCAAGTCGGGGCAGGGATTCGTTTTTGATCAGAGTACAATGGAAATGTCCACACCCTTTGCTCTTTCATAGAGGAGGCTCTGTGCATGCATGAAAGTTGAGCTATTTTAGGCCTTTATTGTTAACCAGCAGAAGTAGTGGGAGAATAGCTCATAAACAAGTCGGTTAATGCACCAAACAATCTGGTTTCTGGTTTTCCTTGTGTAAAAGCTTTCAGTTACATTGTTGTGAAAAAGTGTCTGCTTTCTTCATGGTTTTTTGTTTGTTTGTGTTTTTTTGCATATTTGTCACACTGAAATGTTTCAGATCATCAAACAAAATTTAATGTTAGGCAAAGATAACCAGAGTAAATACAAAAATGCAGTTTTTAAATGAAGATTTCATTTATTAAGGGAGAAACCCTATCCAAACTCACCTGGGCCTGTGTGAAGAAGTACATCATGAATTAACTGTATTAACCACATTTTTTGGGACCCTGACTTCAGTTTCTTCAGCTACACTAAGGCCTGATTACTGCCAGACGTGTTGAATCAAGAAATCACTTAAATAGAAAATGTGTGACAAAGTGAAGCTAAAAGATCTCAAACACCAACACAGCACATCACGATCTAAAGGAGCAGCTGAGAAACAAAGTCAGTGACATCTATCAGTCTGGAAAAGGTTACAAAGCCATTTCTGAGGCTCAGGAACTTCAGTGAACCACAGTGAGAGACATTATCCACAATTGAAGGAAACTTGGAACAGTGGTGAAGCTTCCCAGGAGTGACCAGCCAACCAAAATTACTCCAAGAACTTCGATGACTCATCCAAGAGGCCGCAAAAGAACATCTAACTCACTTGTCTCAGTTAAGGTCAAAGTTCATGATTCAACAATAAGAAAGAGACTGGGCAAAAACGGCGTCCATGGGAGAGTTCAAGGAGAAAACCACTGCTGACCAAAAAGATCACAAAGGCTCGTCTCACATTTACCAAAAACATCTTGATGATCCCTTTTTTTAATTACAGTTTTTCATGGAATAAATGTAAAAGCTGCAGTTTGTATTTACTCAGACTTACTAACTTCTAGTATTACATTTGTTTGATTTGATTGATCAAGAAGGTGGAAGATACTTTTTCACAGTACTGCAGCTCCAATGATCAGTTTTCCCAAAAAAAAACAACCTGTAACATCACCCCAAAATTTGTTATTGGTAATTCTTTGTCTGTGATTGAGAGATTTTAATCAGCGTAGTCCTGGAGTTAGAAAACACAGATTAGAAAACACAGATTAGAAAACACAGATTAGAGAGTCTCACTTGTAGGATGGGCGGAAGTTGTGCAGCCATAATAAATAATTTCTCCTCACTGTCACTGTCATGTGACAGCGACAGACTTTCTTTAGATTTGATGTGGTGGTCAGACACAAAGAGACTTTTGAAGATGTTATTTTGAGTTTTGGAAAACCAGATGTTTTCCAGAGTTTTGAGGTTTGTTTAGAGCTAAAAGATCTGATGAATCAGGTAAACTAACATCGAGCTGTGCATTTTGAGACAGCAGCTTGTATGAGTGACATGTAACAAGCTGGAGAAAAAGAAACATTTTAGCCGTTGACACACATTGTAGTGACCTCATTAGACATTAGATGCCTCATTTAATGTTATAACCTGAGTTACAGAGGGTGTATGTGTGAATCTGTTTGTTCTGATTAAGGAGAAAATGACTCTGCTGATTAGTGTGGGCTCACTTTTTTTTCTCTTTAAATCCAGGAGGAACTTGAGGCAGCGAGGAAGTTCCTGTACCATGAGATGGGCTACAGGTCTCGCTCTGAGCAAATAACCAAGACGTCTGAGATTAACCTGGACAACCATGAAGTAGCCAGGTAGTGCTTTTGAAAACGTCAGATAGTTCATTTAAGTTTCCTGATTGATTTATGCATTTTTTTTTCTTTCTTAATCATGTTCCATATCAGTTATAGACTACTCAAAAAATTAAAGGGACACTTTAATGAGAGTATACCATCCAGTCAGGTAAATCTCTGGGATGTTGTTCTGGTCATTTAAGTGTCAGAGGGGCTTGTTAATGAGTTTCAGTTGCTTTGGTGTTAATGAAATGAACAACAAGTCCAGTAGACGTGTGACAATGAGACAAACCCCAACAAAGGAATGATTTGCGGCTGGAGGGGACACATTTTTCCCTCTTCACTTTTTCTGTTTTTTACTAGTTTTGCATTTGGCCAGTCTCTGTGTCACTACTGCTAGCATGAGACGATGCCTGACCCTACAGAGGTTGCACAGGTAGTCCAACTCCTCCAGGATGGCACATCAATACGTGCCATTGTCAGAAGGTTTGTTGTGTCTCAGGAACACACAGGCAGTTACTGTAGGGGAGCTGGACAGGGCCATAGAAGGTCCTTAATCCATCAGCAGGACCGATATCTGCTCCTTTACGCTAGGAGGAACAGGATGAGCACTGTGAGAGCTACAAAATGACTTCCATTAGGTCACTAGTTTAAATGTTGCTGACCAAACAATCACAAACAGACTACATGAGGGTGACCTGAGGGCCTGCTGTCCTCTGGTGGGCTCAGTGCTCACTGCCTGGCACTGTGGAGACTGATTGGCATTTGCCAAGGAATACCAGAATTGGCAGGTCCACCACAGGCACCCTGAGCTTTTCACAGATGAGAGCAGGTTCACCCTGAACTCGTGACAGATGTGAAAGTGTCTGGAAAAGCCGTGGAGAAGGTTGTGCTGTCTGTAGCATCGTTTAGCATGACCGGTTTGGTGATTGGTGATTGGTCAGGGGAGACATGTCCATGGAGGGGCACACAGACTCTGTGGTTCTTACTGTGGGGCACAGAGCAAATTTCAACTACAGGATTTCCTGCAAGTATTTAAATAATCTTAAAATATTATTTTTATAGTAATTTATGACCCTGATCATATTTAAGTTCGCTCTCATATTTTTACTATAGGGGGAATATTTCTCCCCACTGTAACTTTGGTCAGTCTGTCTCTACAACTCCTCACATTTTTTTTTGTTCGACTTGCTGGCTCTGATTATTACACAGCTAATAGACCCAGAACCAGATTCAGAGATTCTGGAGCAGACAGTCAGGCTCTGGAAAAACCTGCTGCTTTCAGGGATAAAGGACCATGTTTGTGGCTCAGTTACCCAAATACTGTCTCTGGTACTGATCTCTGGTTGGATGAAGAGTTGGCAACAGTTTCAGGCAATGCCCTTTTAAACTCTTTGAAGGATCTGGTAGAGCTGTGATACCAAAACTCCTCTATTTTTAAAAGTAATATGAAAACATCTTTGATTACCTGTCATAGATATATGACAGGTAATGATGACCAAGTATAAATAAAAAAGTATAAGTAGGTCATAAATGGTGGGTGAAAGGAGGAAAGTCAGGCCTTTTTTTATCCCGTTTGGGGAAAATACTTATTTATTTCAGTGCAGATGGTAGTAGTTACAACTTACTAACTGTTGCTGTTGCACCTCAAAGGCATTTCCAAACCAGCGAGTAATTAGAAGGTCAACACGCTTTTGAGGAAAGCATAACAGCCTCTAACAGCCACTGCTCGCTAGGGAAAAATGTTTATTCCCAAAAACCAACCAGGGAACGAAAGCTAGAATTTAAGTAGTGGTTACTGGAGGCCATGTGGGTTTTTTGGGTCGTGGTTCCAGTGTTGGTCCTGGGCCAATGCTGGTTATGGTGTTGTATGCGCAACATCAACATGACGGTATTTGATCCACTGCTGTTGTTGTTGTCTGTTAATATCGCTGCTGTAAACCGGCTGTTACTGCTCGTGTGTCTGACAGGTACAAGAAGCGTTTCCATAAGTTTGACAAAGAGAGCAAAGGATTCATCACCACTGTTGACGTCCAGCGAGTTTTACAGGTGAGTTTTTTTTCTCTCAGTCTTCACATATTTGTTACCCGCAGCTGCATGTCATTGATCCCGAGTGCTGTGTTTCTCCTTCCCTGCAGAGCATCAATGTGCACATTGATGAAAACGCGCTCCATGAAATCCTTAATGAGGTGGACCTCAACAAGAACGGACAAGTCGAAATTGATGAATTCCTGCAGGTAGGCACTAAGTACAGAGATGATCAGCAGCGCTTAATTTTAAGTGCCTTCATTTAGCATCTGTAAGCACAAGACAGACATCAGTTATCTGTGATCTGTTAATGGAGCAGCTGTGCACAATAAATGCTTAAGCTAGCTTTGAGCTACGTGCTCTGAGTGGCCACTTTGTTAGGTACAGCTGTCCAATCAGCCAATCACCTTTTAACAACTCAAAGGATTTGGGCATATAGACGTGCTTCATGCCTAAATGCATGCAAGGTATGCTCTTCTGCATACCTTGGTTGCAGTCAAGGTGTGCAGATGAGCAACTCCGAATGGACAGCATGTCACTTCATTATATTAGCCAGTTATCAGATTTCAGTCCAGCAGAGCAGCTTTAGGATGCGGTGTAATGGAAGATTCTCATTTGCAAATCTGCAGTAACTGTGTGGTGCTATTATGTCAACATGGACTAAAATCTCGGAGGAATGTTTCCAGCAACTTCTTGAATCTGCACCATGAAGAATTAAGCCAAAAGCGAGTTCGACCCAGTACTAGCAAGGTGTACCTAATGGAATGGCGGGTGATGTTACATAGAAACACGTCTTAAAGGTTTAGTTACAGCTTACAAATCCAAAATGCGGTGGTGGACTGGATTTTGTTTTGTTTTTTCTAGATTTTAGCAGGCAGTGAATAAAAAAAGTGTCTGGCTGTAATAATGCAGATTTATTTGTTTTCATTTGCAAAAATAAAAAATGCAGATTCATGGAAAAACTGAAAAATATTTGGATCGCAGATTTCAGCTACATGATTTCCTGCATGTAGCTGAACATTTAAATAATCTTTAAATAATCTTAAAATATTATTGTATTCATATTTTAAACCTTTACAGGAAAATCAAAAATACCAGAACAAATTTTTAAAAAAGGCAAATAAGAATGATTTTCTTTATGCGCACATGCACAGTATGCAGTGTGGTGTGTGTCTTATAAGAGGGAGCATTAATGCCCAACACCTCTGTGAGTGTGCCTGCCCTTCTCAAACCAGCAGAGCAAACATGACTGAGGACGCAAAGGCTGGATAATGGAAGCCCTCAGGAGCGTGATCTGTCACACACGGATTCAGCCTTTTTCTTTTTTGTTTTTTTTTTGTGGGAAATTGAGCCTGGAATTAACATGAATTCAGCCTGTAAGTGTACAAATCCAGTTTTTCTAATAGTAAGGTCACCAAAAGTCAAAGGTTCAGTTCCTCCTCTCTTGCCTGTCATTTTCAGTATTTTTACCCTGATAAAAGCAGCATATTCCTCCTCATACATGCAGGAGAGCTGGAACTTAAATTATCCTGTCGTTAAGAGAGAGAGAGAGAGAAAAAAAGAAAGACCTGTGTCCACCTGACAGGTGAGTAAACTTCCGCTGCTGCAAGCCGAGAGTGTGAAGTCTAAAGCAGCGGCAGGTCAGGCCGAATGAAGGTAATTAGAGAGGAGAGGCTCTGTCAGCGACTCGTGTAATGAGGCCTGAGGAGTGTCCGGGGAGCCCACACGTCCGTCTGTCGCTAAATTACTTTCTCACTCGAGTCCAGAGAAGAGCCGTTACAGAGGACTACCTTTGTTAGCGACCTATCTCTGCTGCAAGCGAGCCGATGTTCGGACAATAGAGAAGCTAAAAGTGAAAAGAGCTTCTGTCTCCTTTGTGATGACATCTGTATCTGTGCGTTTGTTTCTGCTCGCCTGATTCGCCATGTGAACAACAAACACAAAGTAGTGTGGAGGATATTGATCTTTTAACCCTCACACAAAACCTAACCCAGTTCTCCGGTTAACGAAAATTATGGCTGGAGGTGGGAAATGAACTAAAAAGGTCCAAGAAGTGTTAAAGCTGAGCCAGGTGACTTTATCTGTGGTGGATAAGGAACAGGGGCAGCAGCCGTGTGTTCTTCTGCTGCTGTAGAGATGCTCTTCTGCGTACTTTGGTTCTAACAAATGCTTATCTGAGTTAATGTTGCCTTCCTGCCAGCTCCCAGCAGTCCAGTCATTCTCCTCTGACCTCAGGGTTCAACAAGGTGTTTTCACCTAGAGAGCTGCTGCTCACTGGATGTTTTCTCTTTTTCACAGCAATTCTCTATAAAAAACAAACAAACTAGAACTGCGTGAGTGGGAAATCCCAGCAGATCAGCAGCTTCTGAAATACCAATAACCATGCCACATTTAAAGTTACTTAAATCCTCTTTTTTTTTCTCCATTCTGTTGCACAGTTTGAAGTTCAGGAGGCCACCTTGACAATGTTTACATGCCTAAATGCACAGAGTTAGTGCCATGTGATCGGGTGATTAGATATATTTTGTTAATGAGCAGTTAAACAGGTTTACCTGATGAAGTTTTCATAGATAAAGCTGCTTAGCAGTACATGAAGTCCTTAAAATAAGGGCGTCTTTGACCTGAACCAATTTAATAGAATTAATATAAGGAGTTTAAATATTTGTGTTTCGTGTCTAAATTTTTAGAAAAGAAAATTTAGTGACAGCACTTTCTTAGCGCGTCATCTTAACTATTAAAACAATACTTTGCACTCGATTTGTTGACACTAAGATTGAGAAGAATATATATATATATAATCATGTCAGAGAACATTAAATTCGCTGCTTGTTTCCTGCCGTTGGAGAAGATTACATGACCTCATTTTCACATTAAAACAGTCGCACCTTGCTCAGCTTTAACACATGAAAACTAAAAATGGTTTCATCGTCTGCCTCTCAAACTCAGGGATGTGAGCTCTAAAGCCTTTCACTGCCAGGCAGGCGGTTTCCTCCTCGTCCTGCAGATAATTATTTCTGCCCGAGGAAAGCGGCCCGCCTCGCTTTGACAGGTTAACCTTTCCCGCCGTTGTCCTACACGCCACGTACTCTGTTCTCTCCTGTTCCCTCCGCAGCTGATGAGCGCCGTGAAGAAGGGACACGTGTCGGACAGCCGCCTGGCCATTCTGATGAAAACTGCAGAGGAGACTCTGGATCAGAGGGAACCGGTGTCGGTGGACCGAAGCGGGGGCGGAGTCTGAGTTGGATGCCAAAACAAAAAACCAAAAAAAACCCCAACCTTTAAAGGTGGTGATGACACAAAAAAAAAAGATGCAAATGGAGCTATTTGAATGACAATATTGCAATCAAGCATGCAGCCGGATGAATTTGGACAAATCAAGCACTCCTGTGTGTTTTGGGTGAAACGGTATCTAATGATTGAGGCTGAGATGTGTCTGTTTATTTCATCTGTTATGTCCAAAGTCTTAACATCTGGTGCCTCAGACCACACACACAACATTTTATACTGTCTTTTTACGCAGCACTTTTAATACTTTGACGTTCTCTTTGTCCAGAACTCCTTGATTGACGCTGATTATTGTGTAAATACCATCTTCAGGTGGCTTTGCATCACGCAACACAATTTACAGATAAATGTGAAGTTTCCTAGAAAAAGAAGAAAGAAAAAAAAAAAGCAATTTGGTTCCAAGTATTGAAAAAAAAGCACTTCATTTACGTTTCTCAAAAGTAATCACTCTTTTATTACGTGAAAAAAGGTTTTAGCAGCTGCTTGAGGAAGATGCTTTCACCTTTTCAGGACGCCCGTTCTAGCTGTTGTTTAGTCACCGTACGTTAGCTGTATCAGTCTACTCGTATATGACTAAATGGTTGACAGGATGCAGGCAGCAGAATTAAAAAGAAAAGAGAACTTGAATGTGCCACTTCAGCCAGAAGAGGCGAATATGCGAGGCTGAAGATGAAGAAAGCGGGTATTTGGTAATTGTAGTGGCAATTTAAACCAGTTTTGCTACCGAGGCGTTGCCAGAGACGTTTAATTGGTGAGGTCTTGATTGTCCGTTTCTAAAGTTATAGTTCCGCTGGGGCAAAATGTCCGCATGAATCAAATACAATCAAACAACATCCATTTGTGTATCCAATATATATCCATTAAATGTAGAGCGGGAAGAATCGATATATTGTCGTATCACAGCATTTTGTATGCTGATGTTGTATCGATACAGGGAGACCAAACATCTGTACTTTATTAGAAAATTAAACTACAACCAATATGTGATTTTCATTTATTTTAACAGTTAATATATTACGAGAAAAACAGACTGATAGCAAATTGACTCTGTCTTACAGAAATATTTATAGCAGATTTTAATGACAACTGTATCTTATTGTTCAAAGCATACTGAGATTGACAGATATTGAGGACATAATTAGTGATAGTTTGTCACTGCTGTAATTAATTTAGTTTTATTTATTAGTTTTCATTTAGTTTTAAATAGCGCAAAATCACAAGGACGGTATCTTATACAGTAAACACTCTATAATCCATCTAATAATCCAGTCACCAATCAAACGACCCCCTATGAGTAAGCACTTGGTGACAGTGGAAAGGAAAAAAAAAATATAGTGTTTAAATGGAGCCGCTCTTTTTTTCAAAAAAGAGAACGTTTTTATTTTATTTAGCAACAAATTTCCTTTTTAAAAAAAAAAAATTTCTTCAAGGAAACTTCCTGGTAGGAAGTGTTGGACCTTTAGACAAAACCTCAGTGATAGTTTCTGCGTGTCCTCTCTGATCTGTTAAAAGCACAAGTCAGGTGACGCTCAGCATATTTAAAGTATTTCTTCAGCCAGGTTTTTGGTTTTTTTTCCTCTCAGATGAGTTATTTTTAGGCTCATCTGGGATCTGCTGTGTTTTCCATCTATTGCACTACTGAGGTTTACATGACGAGGTTTCCATCTTCAGCGCAACTGTTTGAGGACGCTGTCACTCTGATCTCCTCGTGTATATTTTTTATAATTATTTATTCTTTTTTTTATCCGTGTCATTCTGCTCTTTGCTCTTATAAAAACAGGATTTCACAGGAACTATGAGTTATTTTTACTGGCTATAAGGTTGAAGTTTGTTTTGTTTCTGTGCTTGAGGTCGAGAGCAAAGACCTGAATTAACGCTGTATTAACGCACATCCACCAAACTGTTGTGTAATCCTGCATGCAAGCTGATGATTTTTTAATCATGTATCTGACGGGAATGAGATGTTTTTAAGTGTGGCATGCTTCGTGTGCAGACTTTGTCTGAGTGCAGTTGAAAGACAGTTCACTGTATGAATGTATGATGTGCCTTGTTCTGCCTATAACATGACACTCAGTCTTCTTTTTCACAAAGCTACATGAGTTAAACATTAACAGGAAAACATGTTGAGAATGTAAAGACATTTATAAAACATTTATTACGTGAAAAAGTCGATTGTATGCCTGGTTTGTTCGAAATAGAGACTTATTGACGGAAGTTGAAGGGTTATTATTAGTTATGGATAAGGGTATTTTCTTTATGGAAGCCGATTACTTCACGTTTTAGTATAAAGATTTGTACTTTGATTGGGTTTTTTTGTTTTGTTTTGTTTTTTTGGGGGGGGGATTTTCTGTATCCCGTTGAAGGATTGTTTGGCTGAAATGACTCCGCAGCACTGTCTTTCTGCATCTTAAGTCAGGATCTTTGTAGCTAAAGATAAAATTATTAGCTGTTTGATGAACTTTTAAGGTTTCACAACACAAAACCTTTAAAATGTTGAGTGTTTATTTTCCTTATTGGTGCATGTAGATGTGAAAATGAATGTTTGGCAGAAATGGAGAAGAGGACTCTGGCACAACTTAATACTTCCAAGGTGTCCCAATGAGAACATGAAGTCTGAAGAGGTTAAAGATCCAGCAACAGTTGTAGGATTAAGAGCAGCTTTGTTTCAGCCTTTGGCCTGTACCAGGCCAGTGAAGTCCAACAGTTTTCCTTCATATGAAAACTGTTCTTGGAGCTGTAACCTCCAGTTTTCACTGCAGTGCTGTGAAAAAACGTTCACTCTTATTGCTTTTATAGGAAGGTAAGTCTGCTAGAAGCAATTAGTACTTTATCATTGTCATCAATAGTTATACTTGGGTGGGGGGGTATAACAAATTTGAATGTTATATTTTACAATATTAAATATATTAATATTAAATATTATATTTTAAATAAATTGCACTCTGGAAATACCATGAATAACTACCTTCCCGAGATAACATTAGCAGAGCAAACTTGACAAAGCTACCTCCCGATTGACAGCAAGCTGATGGCTCAGTTACACAAGTAAAAATAGGACAGCAACCTCCTGGAATCTGTTGGTGATTGTTGTGAATTTTTCCACGTGCTGCGACTGATCGTAACTTGTGACTAAATGGTTGCCCAGATCTTGAAGGTGTTGCACTTTTGATTGCACGGATCATCTGATAGGAGTCAACCTTTTTGCAAAAGGTCTTACTTGGACTGACTGCAGTCACTTGGAGAAATTGACAAAGGTTTGAAAGTAATTATTTTCTACCCTACAAATGTAGACAGATTGCCAGCATGTTTAAACAGATATTGACAATATTTTACTTAAACTACATAATTTCAAGTAAAAGAAAATGTGATAAATCACAATATATGTTATTGCAAAACGCACAAAATGTTAAAAATCTTAATACCATCGTATCATGAGCAAAGTATGGTGATAGTATCGTATCATTTTACTACAAATAAATTTCCACAAAAGTTGGGCTGCTGTGTAAAATGTTCATAAAGACTGAGTGCAATGATTTGCAGACGTCAGGAACCCATACTGTAGTCAAAATAGAACATTAAAAAATGTTCCAATGTTTAAACGGTGTGAGACACTGTGCCATTTTAAGGGGACCAAAACAAGGTCACTTTCAAATGGAAACAACACAGTTAAAAAAAAAAAAAATACTTGGGACTGGGACGCGTTTACCACTTGTTTACAATATCCACAGCTACACTGTGGGTTGTGTATTAATGACGTGGTTAATTATTTTGATTTCAATTTTTGAGGTGTCCTTGGGTGAGATGCTGAACCCCGAATCTTCACAGAGTCCCAAAAAATGAAAATATTTCGTGTTAATCAGTATCTGAATCATCACCTCCCACATTGCAGCACATCTTCCCTCACTACCAACCTCTCCTCAGGTTTTATAATCTAAAAGAAGCGTGTGCAGGCTGTTCCTCCTTACTGCCTTTATGGTGTGATTCATTCTCACTAGCAACAAGTATTCAGTTTCTCTTAGGCCTTTTTCTTATTCCCTTCACACAGTCGTGCTGCAGGTTTTCCTTCTAAAACACTGTAGCTGTTATTGCAGTGTATCAGTGTGCGGTCACGTGGGGGTTCGACTACAATACCTCGACACTGAGGACCCTTCAGGCTGCCACCGCTGCTCGTCTAACCTGAATAGCTCATGGGCAGTGCGACTTAAATCCTGATGCTTGATTGTCTCCTTTGGATGAAATTACAGCTTTATCCAGGGTCAAAGAGAATCATATTCTTTACTGCTTTTCTCTTCACCAGCACTGTAAAAATGCAGCGATCCAGTCTCCAGGTGGAAAAAGAAACAACAGCAATTATCTAATTAAATGTATCTGGTTGCTTGCAGAGCTTTGTGTGGTTTTTGTCTTTCTGGTGAGCATCAGTCAAAGCTGGCGTCACAACAGCCGAGGATGTGAGCGCCTGTGAGAGAGGAAAGTGAGCATTTTAAACCAGAAGTGTTTTCCTTGTTTTTGTTTTTAATTTGATGTTATTTAATATCAGAAACCATGTGATACGAGTACAGCAGAGCTTACTTACAGGGACCTGTTTGCCTTGTTTTATTCTTATTTAGAATTCAGGTTATTCTGCAAAAAGTGGTAAAAAATGTGAGTTGAAACTTGTCAGATTCATTTTTCCTGCCTTTATCTAAGTACTAACTGAACAGATATCATCTTTGGTTTTGGAAAACTGACAAAGGTTTGTTTACACACCAGAAGACTGACAAACGATAGACAAAACTTACCTAAATTCCCAGGGGGAGGGACAAATGCCTTTGGAGGTTGCGTCCATCCAATGTAAAAGTCTGCCAAATAAAAAAGATGTTGAGCTATTTGCTGAGGTGACAGATGAAAGTATCTTAGTTCTTGGTGTCGAACTCACTACTGCAACCATGCTGTGCCTCATGCATGTATGGAAACCCTTATGCTTGAAGGTGGAAGGTGCATTATGGACAAAGTGCGAGTTCAATATCAGAACACCATTTGTGTTCAGGCCTGGCACGCTATTCCTCCCAGTCAAACCCTTTGAGGTCACAGTTTCATCGCCCACGTGAGAGTTGAAGTGCCCCTAAATGGACAATGCAGTATCCAGATGGGGCACTTTCCGAGCTCAGTCTCCTTCCACACCCAAGAGATGATATTATACAGCCACTTGGGATTGGACCATCAGGGCCTCAGCCACTGAGAGCACTCTGAGTCCCCACTGAATAGGTCTTCATTTGACTCTTGGGAGACTGAGAGATGGGTTGGGGCTGCATTGTGTTGGTATGGTGTGGTGAAGAGACAGCTGAGTGTAGAAACCCTAGAAACCCAGCTGTAAGTTTACCCACTGATCTACACCCCTACCCTCACCTGTGGTCACAAGCATACGTTAGTGACTGAAAGAATGAGATTGGGTTTGCAAGTGGCTTCCATGAAGGGTGGCAGGCTGTTGCCTTAGAGATGGGATGAGGAGTTCTGTCATCCCATCTATAAGAGTAGAGCCACTATTGCTCCACATCAAAAGGAGTCAGTTGAGGTGTTTTGGGCATCTGACTCAGATGCCTTCTGCGTGAAGTGTTCCAGGCATGCACTACAATGAAGAGGCCCTGGGGTAGACCCAGGAAATGCTTGCCTGGGAAACCCTTGGTGTTCACCTCAATAACCTGTAGAAGGTAGCCAGGGAGTTGGAGGTTTACACTTCTCTGTTTAGGCTAATGTCCCCACAACCCAGCGCTGGATATGTTGAAGAAAATGGATGGATGGTCTTTATCTGGCTTCTCAACAAAGGCCTACTTGCTTTGGGAGATTTTGTAAGGGTTAATACACCTTTGACTACGTAGCTGTTGGGATGACTAGGGCATAGGCCAGGTCAGGTGTTTTATTCATATCCTGCCAGGGGAAGGCCTCGGGGCAGACCCAGGACCCACTGGAGACATTATATCTTTTGCCTACCTTGGGAACACCTTTGTTTCCTCCTGGTGGAGCTGGAGGAGGTGGCCGGGGAAGAGAGGTCTGGGCTATTTCATCCCCGACTTGCAAGACCCAGAAGAACAGCAGAAAATAAATGGCTGGATATATTTTGGTGAACACATTTAGTAACTTACTTTGCTCTAGTCTTCATGTCTTTCATGCATGCCGTGCAATTAATTAGTGACTTTTTTATTTTAGGATTGAAGCAGTTCAGTTGTTTGCCTTTTTTTAGTTTTCATGATAAGCTAAGCTAAGTAGTAGCTGGCTATAGCTTCATATTGTACATGGATGGAAGAACAATTCTCTCACAATTCTTTTATTTATATGGTAGGTTTTCAGAAGAATTTAGTCACATAACAGGGTGTTCCACAACAGACTATTGAAAATGTACACATTCTGTAACTCCTTGTTCAAAAACATACCGACTTCTGAATTCTAGTGACAACTGAGAACAAAGCTCTCATGTTAAGCTCCAGAGCAGCAGCTGAAAGTACCAGATGGTGACATTTTTACTTTTAGGAACACCTCACGGCAGACCTATGTTGTTAAATGTCGCACCCCTTCTGTAACATCTCCGTAGCTTATGGATATTTCTAACCAAGAGTTCATTCAGTTAAAAAAAGAAGTGCTTTTCTCCCAAGTGTTACTTTTCACTCTGCGGCTGTAAAACATTGGGTCAACTTGGACCAAGCCAAAACGTCCTCACAGAGGCTGAAGTACACGACCACACATACACACACGCACACACGCATTAACCTTCATGCAGTCGGCTCCTGCAAACTGGGTGAAAAACAGCCTTTTCTCCTGAAAGGTCACAGCCAGATTTGAGTGACAGCTTTAAGTCCTGCGCTCATATTACAATCTGCAGCCGAGACGTCTTCATGGGAAAGGCCGCGAGTACGGGGAAGCAATTAATTGTAATGAATAATGGGACAAATCTGGTTGGCATATGACCACTAATGCTCCTTTTTTCTCCGGAGGGTTAGGACGCTGATGCCAGCCACACCGTAGCGTCCGCCTGCACGCTAATTGAAAATGTGTGGAGGATGTCAAGGGATGGTGTCAACTACTGCCTTCTGCTTAATTCAAAAGAAGATGTTTTTTTTTTTATGCCCTCTTGTTTTTTAGTAAACTTTAAAATAGCGTAGATTGGGATTATTTTTTAAATGATGAGGTCATAAAATTAAATAAAAGAACAAGTCACCAAATTAATAAATAGCAAAAAGGTGTTTGAATGTCATTTAATGGACTGAATGTCTTCGAAAAATGCTTGTGCTGATATTTTGCATCAGGATGATGCGGTTTGAAAGTCTGCAGCCTGTGAAGAAATATGAAATCCACACATATTGGACAAAAAAAGTTACATTCAAAGAAAAAAAACTGAAAGAGTGGAAGAGTCAGCATTTATCATCAATGAAATGAAAACTTAAACTATAGAAATTATTTTAAAATTCCACTACAACTACAATTACAGTCGCTTAAAAGTAAATCATGCAGATCTTAAGAATTAGCTGTGGTCCTGTCCAGCAAAATCAAAAAAAGGCAAATAAAAAAAACCAAACAAAAACACCCAGAACATAATATTATATTAGGTAATAATTTTGAGTTTAATGCAACTTAAATATATAAAATCAAGGGTTTATTTATTCAAATGATTAATTGTTAAGGAAAATATGGTTGGTGAAAACTGACTGTATACCAGTCAAGTCAGAATAGATTCCATTAAATTAAATATTTTGCATTCTACTTATGTTTATATGTAACATAATTACACATGAAATGTAATTAAATTACTTAAAGTCAATATCCTTTTGAGAGCAGTCACTTCAAGGTGCTTTATATTAGGGTAAGGTAAAGACCCAAAATATTAAAAAGAAACCCCAACATTACACAACTCTCTTTGAGCAAGCATTTGGTGACAGCGGGGAGGAAAAACTCCCTTTTAACAGGAGGAAACAGGCTCAGGGAGGATGGCCATCTGCCATAGAAAGGACAATTAAACTTTGAACAATGAGTTAACGTTAATGTTTGTTCTTGTTCTTCTGCGGGGCTCCAGATAAAACTGGGAGCATTTTAGAAGCAGTAGTCTGGATGGGGTCTTTTATTTTGAAAATTGGCCTTATTCTTTATGCTGTTTAGACAGCTTCATGTGTCTTCTCAGAAAATAGAATCAGTGCCGTCTTAAATGACACAGACCAGGTGGACACTTCTGGGATGCTTCTTAATGCAAGTCTCGTATTGAACGTGTGCGATCAGCTGGGCCCATCTGATGTGATCTGAAATGACCTGTGATTGGTCAGCGTCTCCTATCATGAGCTAGCGTTTTCCGAACCTTACAAAAAGGTGCAGAGTCCCCATCTTTGAAGCAATCATTTAAAAGACAAAAAGATCTCAAGTTGGGCATCATTGCACATGATGGCAACAGCTGTGCTCGCCAGCTGCTGTTTGCTTGTTTTTTTGTGGCATTTTTGCCTTTATTAGATAGTTGAACAGTGAAGATAGACAGGAGAGTGGGGAAGAGAGAGCGCAGGAAAACATTCAGCAATGGACCACAGGTCACACTCAAAGCTAGGCCGCTGCTCTCCGGCTAAGCTAAACTACAACCCCCCAGCAACTGTTTTTCCAAGTGTGACTGTATCATAGCTTTACACTAGGGCTTCATGAGCAGTGTTACACTGCACGGCCTACACACAGACATAATAGTGCATTTACAGGATTTTCTTTCAGGCGATTTTGAAAGGAAACTTGTCAGGTCAGTTCTTCAGGTAAAAATATGGCCACTTTTGTGACCCTCTAAAGTCAGGCTTTAGGATCAGCTTACCTCACTTACCCACAAACTTTTCTTTGTAGTATGTTTCTCAGCTGGCGAGACCACTTGAGTTTAAACATGCTGAAAGGTTATGGATGTTTTTTTGTCACATTAACTCACAAATTCCCTATTTTAAATAGAAAACTTTACATTGAGTGTATCTCATTTACTTTTTCAATTACTTGATTTTATTTCTATTTATTTTACTAGTTTCCCTCTAGTAAATAAAACTTAAAAACAAAACAATAGTTTGTCTTTGCTGTAGGTTCCAGCAAGTAAACTGATATTTTCTTTCTGTAATTTATTAAATGAGGATATAAAGTGGATGTTTTCATTTTTTAAAGCTTGATATTAGATGTTATGACATCATGCGTGTGCTTGACAGGCTTTTCTGGGTTTATTTTAATCACATTTGCCATAATCCGGCCTCATCATGCATATGATAGCAGTGTTAGCATCTATTCAGTCCCACGAGCTTGAGCGCCAGTGTCAGTAATGAGAAATTTCTAAGTGGGAATTATCAGCTATTCGCCCAGTTTGCACAAACAAGTTTCAAAATAATGCCCTTTTGATGAGTTTTAATTAGAGTGCACCGGGACCAGAGGGCCCCACAATGACCCGCCAGGGCTTTAATAATTATGGTAAGAAAGGAGATAATTAACTGATGGCTGGAGAAATTAATCACATCGACCACTTGTGAGGAAGGAAAAGTTCAATTATTGATATGAGAGGGCAGGTCTGACTAATTTAATATATTGTTATTTAACATTTTTTTGATGTACAGCTGATTGCAAGTGGAAGTCGTTAAACCTGAGGTTGTTTTTGAAATGCGGATGCACTAAAATGACTACCTGCAGTCGCTGATTGATTCTCCAGGGTGCTCTTGGTGACTTTTAGGGGGTCCGAAAGTGAAAAACCTTCATTTAATGGGGGAAATAATGGTTCAGACCTTTCGGGGGCCACTCTTGAACCTTCTCCCATTGAACAAAAGGTGTCCTGACATTTACCTGGGTCATTGGCAGGCTTTGTGCCTCTCAGCGTGCAGACGGGAAGTTCTTTTAGCTGCGTTTCAATGGATACCTGCCAGTCAGCCGAGAATCTCAACTCCACAATCATTCTGAAGCCGAAAGGAGAAGAGGAACATTAACATCAATAAAGAAAAAAAAAAAACCCCTTCTTCTCAAACAAGGCTTTTTTGTTTCAAAGAGCCACCGATTGGCATGACCAAATATCTCAATGAGAGGAATGTGCACTGCAGTTTAGTGATGCTGGCTACTTCTGATTCCTCCTACGCAAGTGAAAATTGAGCAGTGTCTTTATGAAGAGTTTCCTAATCTTTTGCCTTCCTCAGACTGTGTCCATGATGTGTTTCTCCCTGGCAACAATGCCTCCTTTCACGTTGGACTCGGCACAGTGAGTCATTCAGCTGAATGTCCCTGGCTCTGAATGATTTTGAGTGGGCTGACCAAATGTGTTGGGAGATTCAACACTGAAACAGCTCTTTCTCTCTGAGAGACTGGATGCTTCACTGTCATTTTAGACACATTTTGTTAGAGTTCTGCAAGGCTTTCATGGAGGCATGCAAGGTCAAAATGTTATAAGACTCCCAGGAGAGTTGTGGTTTCAATCCAGTAACACTTCCTGTTGCTGGACGTTTAAGAGTTTTAACTCTTTCCTCAACAGGTTCAGGACTAAATATTTTGACCGGTAGAACATTGGTCGGCTTTATTTTCTTTACTAAATGTCTCTGACGGTGAAAAAAAATATAGAGATTTGATAAATATTAAGGCAAAATAAATACATACAAAGACTTCTTCAAAAGTATGTCTGACAGTTTGCTGAGATGGCTTTGCCAGGTAAGGCCCTGCTCTGGAGCTTGTGGGTTTTAATTCTTCTGTGCGTCAATGAGTTTTAGGCAAAACACATCATGAAGACTGAAGAGCTGGAAGAAACTAATTTGAAGTAATTGTATAAATGAATCTAGCAGTTAAAGAAATGCCTGTTAGATTCTGGTCTTATAGACCTTATAGAAACTTGGAGTTTGGATGTTTGTGAGTTTCATCCTCTCAAACTCAGACCAGTAAAAGTCTCATTTCTGTCAGTATAAAGAAGTTTAACAACACATTTAATCCTTGAGGTCACCCTTAATATGAGGGAAAAAGAGCAATTTTCACAACACATCTCAGTGTTTTCTACATGATAAACAAATGTTGGAGTAAACGAAAGAAATCTGGCGGCACAACTCTTTAATTGGAAGAAAACATGTGTAAAATTGCACATTACAGTTAAGTGTATAAGCGTGTACAATGGATACTGTGCAGTCTCTACACAGTGTATCCATTGGGCAAGCTAATGTGTGCTGGTTCTGGAATATTTTAGCCTATTTATATGATCATCTGACTGGTGGCATGACAGATTGTTAATTTGATCTTTAATTTCACTTCAGCTTGAGAAACATGTGAGGGTATCTTACCGAATTTTAATTGGATGGAATAAAATAATTAAAAAAATACATATCTGGTCAGGATGTGTGTGGGTCGAGCGTACTGTAGAGAACATTCGAACACCTTTTAAAGGCAAACCTTAATGACTTCTTTAAATGTCAGTGTGGAGGGTGCTGTTATGTATGTCAGATTAAAATCTCATTAACTGAGAATGAATCCCTGGCACCGGCAGGAAAGTGGATGTTTTTTTTTCCCTTTTAAAGAGGAAATGTGATGGGAGAGTCAGTACAACATTAAAGAAGAGGATTTATCCACAGTCAATGATTCAGTCAGCAGCGCTTGATCGATCCTCGCTCCTCTGCCTCAGTATTACCACAGACTTGTCGCAGACTCCCTCAGAGCATCAAAGAGGATGACGAGCCCCGGGCAAGCCGTGATATTTCAGACTGTTGGTGAAGGCGACCTGCCCTTTACCTCCGCAGTCACTGAGGATTCCTCCACTCCTGTCTTTTTGTTTTTAGGAAGAGAGGACAAAACATTTCAGGAACATATTTCACTTTTAACTCAGAAGGTCGACACGTGCCTGAGGTGGAAGCCCTTCCTTCCTGTGACCTCTGACCCGGAAAGCCTTACAGCTGCAAATCACGCTCTGTGTGAGGTGAATTAGTGACATTTCCCTTTATTCAAATGAAGCAGAAATATACGCTTACTTCTGAATGATATGCAGACCTTGCCTCTCGTTAACTGCAGGCCAGGTTCTGATGGTGTTGTTCATCTGCTAACGTGTGAAGAATGGGATGAATAATTCTCTGAAAAGAGGATAGTATTAAGCTAAATTCTTTTTGCTTTGAAAAATAGATGTTTTTAGATTCATAATCAGTGAAGTCACTGAAATCTTAGAGAAAAAAACTTTCTCAGATTCTCCATGCATCAGAGCAATCCAGTACAATAACAGCATTAAAACAAACAAAGAAAAAAAAAAGCTCATTTTAAATCTATGATCTCGTCTTAGATGCTTTACCTGCACGGACAGAGATGCAGATGCACAAATACCCCTGCAGCTTGCGGAACAAAAAACTGTTTGTGATGGAGTTCAGGCGCCACCTTGTGTCCAATCTGCATACAGCAGTTATCAAAATTGATCTTTGTTTAAGTCCATTTATAAAACATGGCAGATAAAAGCTTCAAACTCAGTCTTAGCTCCATCAAAAGGATTTTTCTGTTTGAGCAGCAAAAGTGTCACGTGTTTGTGTGCACTGATGCAAAACCTTATTGATGTTAACATCTGCACTCCTGCAAATGGTGCCTATTGATTAGCTGGTGATCTGCTAATCATCCTAATGCACCAGTAGGCTCACACTGACAACATTTCATGTTAATTTCCTGCTTGATGAACCCATGACAGAAAATAATGGCTTTGCAGATAATAGCATTTGATGCAGTTTGATTATGTACCCTGGCCTAAAAGCTTTTTCAGAGGACCTTTCCAAAGACAGAAAGTTTGGCTTTTGGCACGAGAAAATTCACTAAGTGTCCATATTGTGCATAATGGCAATGAGATGTCATCTATCCAGATATATTATAGGCTTTAAACTCAATATACTGCAACCAGTATACTGAGAATACATCATCCATCCCAAAATATGGCTTACTCTTATGAGGTTACTTGTCATTGGTTGGCTGTATTGCACAAACCAATAAGAATTCAGATCCACTGGGAACAAGGATCAGGTCATTTCTGTGTGCGAGTTTCACTAAAAACTGAACAGTTCTGCAGCAGGAGAACAAACAGCTACAACAGCTGGTTGTGTTGTAGATGTTTACTAAACTTACATTTTTTAAACAAATTTAGACATAAAGAAACGTCTTTCTAAAAGTGCCCAGAGGACAACGTCCAGGGATGTCTGGTGTTCAGAGAGTACCTCTAATTGCTTCACATTTTGTTTTCTGTTGGCAAACACAACTGCAAATGGTTTTCTACCTAGAGTTGATGTTGCTAATGTTGTGATTTACCAGACACTTTATTAGATACACTGGTTTGGCCTTTCATGATTAGAATTTGATGTTCAACCACATCCCAAATGTGCTCAATGGGATAGAGATCTGGTGACTGTGGAGGCCATTTGAGTACAGAGAACTCATCGTCATGTTCAAGAAACTAGTTTGAGATGATCTAAGCTTTGTGACATGGCGTGTTATCAGAAGATGGTAAACTGTGGTCATAAAGGGATGGACATGGTCAGTAACAATGCTCTAAGCTGTGGTGTTTAAATTATGCTCAGTTGGTACTAAGGGGCCCAAAGTGTACCAAGAAAATACCCCCCACATCATGACACCACCAGCAGCCTGAATGGTTAGTACAAGACAGAATGGATCCATGCTTTCATGTTGTTACACCAAATTTTGACTCAACCATCTGAACGTTGTAGCAGAAATTGAGAATCATCAGACTAGGCAACATTTTTCAAATCTTCTACTGTCCAGCTCTGTTTGAGCTTATGTTCAGTAAGTCATTTTGACCATGTCTACATGCCCTGAGTTGCTTGCACTTGATTGGCTAATTAGAAATTTTAATGCTTAATGAGCTGTTTATCAGACATGCATAATGAAGTGGCCATTGAGTGAAAGTTAAGCTGTAAAAATAGGTGTTTTTGAGGGACAGACAAAGTTTAGAGCTGTACTTTTAAGTGGCTCAGATAGAAATAAAACCTTTTAACAAAATCCGAAACAACAAGAGAAGCTGCTGGAAACTTCAGGTGATATATCTTGAGAGTTGTTCACATCATTTCTGCTTTTAGAAACTCTGAGAAAACAAAAAGCTTAAACTTAATTTAAAAGGCGATCACACAATTTCAATGATTTAATTAAACTAATTATGAATTGTTTTACAATGTAAATTCCCCACTACCACCTCCTACATTCAAATGCTTCTGTGAATTACCTTTACAATCACCTTCAGCCTATGTACAGATTTGAATCGCGATGCTAAATTACCGAACATGAAAGTAAAGTGAATAAATCCCATTAAATAACCATCAGACAGGATTTCAAACGTGTGGTTCTACAGCGGGTAAAAAGAAAAAGGGATGAGCTGAACACCCGAGATGAAAGAATGTCTGCTGAAAATGAATGAGTCTGAGGCGAGTGGGACTTGGCACACGGTCGGGCCGACATGCTGGCAAATATTCACACTTCAGTCTTTGACATCAGAGAGAAGAAAACGGGAGATTAGTTTGGCCGCACTTCAGATGAGTCCAGCTTCCTTCCAGCTGTTTCTGAGCCCCCCGAGTCTCTGGCCACTAGAGAGCAGCAGCCGTCCACGGTCTCCGCAGCATGGCTCCTCGCTCTCATTTCAGTCTGATTTGCATGGAGTGGTTCCTTACTCGGCCCATATTTTACAATAGATTGGACTCTGAGTTTATAAATCCTCCTCGCTTGTCCAAGAGGCTCCGATCCGGCACCCGCATCTCAGACCCTGATGATGCTGATGGAGGAGGAGGCCCTGTGCAGCTGAAAGAGAAGGAGCACACCATGAGACGTGAATCACAGACCACAGCATGTCATGCATGTCAGAGATTTACTTGCCAATCAATGAGCGAGGGTGAGCAGAGAACCAACTGCTCCCAGGAGCTTTTTATTTAAAGACTATCCTATTTAAAGTAGGATGCTTTTATTTTGAATCCATCATTAGGCTTTGGTATTTAAATCTCTGCAGAAATCTGTGTGTGCACATATATCCCCAGGAAAGTAGACATAGCCCTAAATGAATTATTTTTTTAAAGGATTAAACTCACGAGAAGTAGCTAATAAACTGTAAGGACACTTAAAAGCTGCAGAAATGCCAATAAGAAAAGACTAAATTAAGATAAGAGTGGTGTTTTTATAATTAAATTAACCATTAAATCCAGCCAGTGCAGTTTCAGCTCCGTAAACGCTCAAAGTAACGCTGCCTTTCTCTCACTTTGACACCACTGGAAGCCGTCCTGTATGAATAAACAGTGCGAGCTGCGCGCGGTGGGCGGTCAATTGACCCGTACATCGCGAGCAGTGAAGTCACAGGTTCTCGCAGCGAGAGAGGCCAATTAGAACGGGAAGTGTGAATTAACTTCCGACAGACAGATGCCCTGCCAAAATGTTCCGGGACGTTCTCTCCACAAACACTCTTTGATACATATAGACAGGCGATGGATTAAAGGAAAAGATTTTAAAACAGAGCGCAGCAGAGGACAGAAATCTGTAAACTCCACATTTATGATTTGGAGTCACACAGGCTGTCGCTCACTTCAAACTCACCATGCCACATAGAAGCTTTTAAAGGACTCAGTGGCATTGCATCTAAATGCACTGGCTGACCATGGTTCATTTTGTGAAGGGCCGTATTTTAATCCAAGCTGTGAACCTTTCCCAAACCAAACTGTCTGTCTCCATCACATTAAAGTAAAAACAGCATGTCAACCTCTTTGCGACCAGAAAATTGAACTAGAAAACTAGAAAAGCTGGTGATTGCACTGCATTTTTTCATGATCGAGTGCTGCAAGTAGTTGCGACACCAAAAGCGTGAACACTTTTGATTGCCTGGAGGGAGGCAACCTGTCTTGAAACAGACTGCAATCACTCTGAGACCACTTGGCAAAAGCTTGCAAATGATCCTAAACGCAAATTCAGAAACACAGATTTCCAGCATGCAATCAATCTAAGTCAGTCTGCACCAAATGAGCATGAATCTCTGTGCAACATGAGACTCAACTTAACTAGTACTCCCCCTTGTAAAAGCAAGGCTGCTGAGCACCAAGATCATTTTGCAGTTAAATGAGTCATGAGAGCGTCTGCTTCACGAAAATCCGCTGGCAATGAGTCTTTCACATCGCTGTGGAGGAATTTTGTTCCACTCTTCTTTGCAGAATTGTTTTAATTCAGACACATTGGAGGGTTTCCAGCATGAACGACCTGTTTAAGGTCAGTGCAAAGCATTGCAATCTAATTTAAATCCAGAGTTTGACTTCACTCCAAAAACATTTTGTTTATTTCTGCTGGTGTGTCTCTGATCATTGTCCTGATGCATAACCCAAGTGCTCTTGAGCTTCAGGTCTTGAACTGATGGTCGGACATTCTCCTTCACGATTATCTGGCAGAGAGCAGAATTAATGGTTCTATCAGTTACAGCAAGTCGTCCTGAAACAGCAAAGCATCCCCATCACACTACCACCACCATGTTTGACGGTTGCTGTGATGATCTTTTTATGAAATGCTGTTAGTTTTATATCAGATGTAACAGGACTTGAACCTTCCAGAAAGTTCAGCTTTTGTCTCGTCAGTCCACAGAACATTTTCTTGGGGATCATCAAGATGTTTTTGGTAAATGTGAGACAAGCTTTTGTGATCTTTTTGGTCAGCAGTGGTTTTCTCCATTTTTGTCCAGTCTCTGTTTTATTGTTGAATCATGAACTCTGACCTTAACTGACACAAGTGAGTCATGCAGTTCTTTCAATGTTGTTGTGGTTCTTTTGTGACCTCCTGGATGAGCCATCGAAGCTGTTGGAGTAATTTTGGTTGGCTGGTCACTCCTGGGAAGCTTCACCGCTGTTCCAAGTTTCCTGCATGTGTGGCTAATGACTCTCACTGTGGTTCACTGGAGTCCCAAAGACTCAGAAATGACTTTTTAACCCTTTCCAGACTGATAAATGTCACTGACTTAATACATGATTTAATAAAGGGGGCAGTTACTTTTTCACAGCACCGGGATTCAGGCTGCTGGATAGTTCCTTATTCTATTAAGGCACATAATCTGTGTCCTCTGTTTCCTTCCTCTTAATGACCAAAGTTTTATGATTTGTTGTAACCTTCCTCTGAGAGTTTGTAATGAGGCCGTGAACGTGCAGCCTCGCTTTCTCTACTCAACACCACAAGTGAAGAAATGTTCTTCTATCTGATGTTATTCTCTGCACCAGTAATCTTGCAGATGACGAAATGGGTGATAAATGAAATGTGGCCATTAGGGGGCGCTGCAACCAGGACACCTGTAGCTGGTGTGTCTAATTAAAGCTGCTCGCATGTGGAAAAACAAAAACAAATCGTCTGCCTGTTCGCTTTAACTGAGGAGATGCTCAGCAACAACTGAATGGGCGTTTGCGCTGCTCTCTGTTTTCAGCCCGGCTGTTTTATATTTAGCTGCGATGGCAGTAGCTCTAGTTGCTAGGAGATCTCTGATGCAACTACAAAGACTCTACAGAGGAAACAAAATACTCCTGGCAGCCAGGAGCGAGCGTGCATTATAGAGGAGTTCTGCAGCAAGACGAAGAGGGGAGGAAGAGGAGGAAGTTTTAGTAAATGAGTCACCCTGCTGCTGCGGACGGCTCCGTTGTGGTAGATGGGCGAGCTGCCAGCTGAGGCATTGTAGTAGGAGGAAGTGGCTCGGACCAGCGGCCGCTTGGCTTTCTCCTTGGTGCCGTTGGAGTCGTTGTCTTTGATGATGTCGTACTGCCGGCAGAAAAGGGCGATGACGGCTGGCGGTGTGGAAAGCAAAGAGAAAATAAGTCAAAAACATCCCTCGCTTGATGAGTTTGCGGTCTCAAGCACTAGATTCAGGTCATATTAAATTAACACATGAATTTTATTGAATACATTAAGGCGGTTAATGGAGTTAGAAAGGAAAATTATTCAGAAGAGATGCTTAGAGTGTCCATTGGATGGTGTCTGTTGGTGCAAGCTGACCTGCCCACAGCAACAGCACAGTGGTGATGATCAGCAGCTCTCCAGTCTCCAGTTGTGGAGTCATACCCAGACCCTCCATCGCTGGCTCATCTGAGGACAAAGACAAGTCTGGTCAAACTCTACTCAACAGAATATACTACAGTTCTATCTTCTACCAGCAAATCCCATTAAAAAAAATAAATCTGAAAGGCTCACAGTACATTTAATGTGGACTATTTTTAGTAGCGGATTGATCCACATTTTCTGTTGTTTTCATGGTAATAATGCAACATGTGAGTCAGTGCGACAGTGTGACTCACTGATGTGTTTTTAATGACCACCACAGTGAAGCTCTGAGGCACACAGGAGTAACATGTACGCTATGACACTTTGTAAACACAGTACTTAATGGGATTTTTCCCCCCAGATGTTTGTAGTTGCTATGGCTACTTTACAGGTATTATTTTTACTGCTACTGTTCCACCCTTATACTACAGTGCTATGCAAAAGTCTTGAGTCGACCCTTTCTTTATATCTTTCTAGGAAAATGTGATCTACTGAAACGTGCAAATATATGAGGCAAAAACAGAGTTTGTACAACTCTAATGAGTTGTGACCATCTTTATTCTTCAGGACAGTCTTAGGCAGCTGGAATAGTTCTCCAGGCTTCTTGAAGGACATTCAAAGCTCTTCTTTGGTTGTTTCTGCCTTTTGTTCCGTTCTCTGTCAGCATGATCCCACACTGCTTCGATAATGTTGAGATCCAGGCTCTGGGGAGGCTAAATCCATGGCCAATAGTGTTCCACTATGTGTTTTTCAATCGAGGTATTATTTTACTGCATTGGCATTGTGTTTAGGATCATTGTCATGGTGAAAAATGAAGCTGCTGCCAATCAGATGGTTTCCAGATGGTATTACATGATGGATCAAAAATTCATAATTCAACAATTATGACAAAGATCGCCAAGATGTCAGCCTTTCCTCCCTGTTTCCCTCCATTAATGATTGCTTCCTGACAGCCACGCTTTCACTGAGACCATTTCAATGAGGCTTCAATGAACAGTAGCTGGATCAGCTGAAGGTCCAGATGCATTTCTCGTGTCCTGTGTCTGTTAGGAGACCTGGGTCGTTGACCCAGAGTTTTGAGTTTTCATTATTGTTGAACTTTGACTTAGCCATTTTTTTATCATTTCTAGTCTTTTGGTTTATTTGTTAGAGTTCTCTGTCCTATGGTTTATGTATCTGTGTTCTATAGTTGCTCTGTCTCCTCTGTCAGCTTTATCCCATTGTCAAGTCCGCTTCTCTGTATTATGTTTCCTGTTTTACTTTGAAAGTCCCTGATTTTGCTTCCCTTGTCTCGTTAGCCCTGATTTGTCCCAGCTGTGTTTCCCTCCTGCCTTCCATTCCTTGATTGCGCCCTCTGTGTATTTAAGCCCTGTGTGTTCCTCTGTCTGTGTCACGATCTAGTGTCTTATCATGCTGTGTGTTCTGCCTGTCAGCCTGTTTGGTTTTGTCGTTTTCAGTTTAGTTTTTGGTTTTTATTTTACAATAAATCTAAGTTTGAGTTTACATTCCATCTCTGTGAGTCTGCACTTTGGGTCCTCCTTACCACCACTCATACAGCCTCACCTGACAGTGTCAGGTCTTTGCTGGATTTCCCCCCCGTTTCTTAAGAACGTGACTTTTAGATAGTGCTCATCTGCTGTACTTGTCCAGTTTCCTCAAAAATTTTAAGGACACAGTGCACACCATGCTGAGATATGCCAAGCTTTCAGCTATATCTCTTTGTGAATCACCTTTCTGGTGCAAAAATACTATTTTATGTCTGTCAAACTGTGTTATCTTTGATATTTTTCACAGATTCAACCAACGAAATTGAAACAAATGGTGTGTTTTTATGATAGGTTGCTAATAACAAAGTAACTAAAGATACAAAAGAACTATGCCTTTGAAGTAAAACACAAAGACATGAGGAGTGGCTCAAGACTTTTGTATACTGAATAACTCGTACAACATTACAACTACATCATTTTATTATTATTGCCAGTGTCTGTGAAGGTTCTCAGTCATCCAGGTCAACATAGTCTAAGGAGCTTGGAAAGAAAAGCGTCTGGACTTCTTTAAGTTGCTTCAAGACGTTTCACCTCTCAACCGAGAAGCTTCTTCAGTTCTAGGGTCAAATGGTGGAGAGTCCCAGATTTTAGCCCTGTGGGAGTATCCCCCCCCCGAGAGGGACAAAGGACCCCCTAATGATCCTCTGCCTAATCACATGAGCCAAGTTGTGAAAATAGGTGTAGCTCACAATCAGCCAGGCTTTCGTGTGGGCTCATTGTGAAACCTAGCCCCACCCTATCATGTGAGTACCTGAGTTTAGAAAGCCCAGGATGTGCGTGGGCATTAAGGCGTCTGGGAAGGGATCTCAAAACTGAATGTTAGATAGCAGACAGTTGGTGTCGTAAAGCCCCGCCCTCTGTTCATAGATGGTTTGACTGATGGCCCTTACTATAAAGATTTGTTTTGGACTTTACGTTTCCCAATTTTGCTTTAAGTTATAAAGTTATTTTGTTATTTACATATGGCCTAATAATTATCCTTATTGCTGTTTTAGATGCTTCAAAGGATAGTTACAGATTTCTGTCAGAATCTGCAGATTATACAGTACTCTTGAGGGTACACCAGTACTGAAGGTCCAGATACACTCAACTCAAACGCTGCTCATGACATCCTTCCATCTCGTATTATTAAAGATGGGTTTAACATTATCGAGCCCTGTATTCTATCATTAATTAACCTGTCATTGTTATCGGGTTGTGTTCCGGCTGCTTTTAAACATGCTGTAGTGCAACCTATACTCAAAAAGACCTCCCTTGATCAGAATTATCTCGCTAACTTTAGACCCATTTCCAAACTCCCGTTTCTGTCTAAAATCCTAGAGAAGATTGTTCATTCCCAACTTCAAACTTATTTGGATGCAAATAATATCCAGGAAAAATTTCGGTCGGGGTTTAAGCCACGCCATAGCACGGAAACTGCATTACTGAGAGTCTTTAATGATCTTCTCTCAATTGCTGACTCAGGGCGCCCTGTGGTGTTAATTTTGCTTGATTTGTCCTCTGCTTTTGATTTGGTGGACCATAATGTCCTTTTAATGAGGCTTAAACATCTGGTGGGCGTCACGGGCAGTGCCCTTAGCTGGTTTAAATCCTATCTCTCATAAAGGTCCTTTTCTGTCACCATGGGTACCTACTCCTCCTCCATTGCCCCTGTTACCCCTGTGTCCCACAGGGGTCTGTGTTGGGTCCCATGCTGTTCTCTTTATACTTGTTACCCTTGGGCCGAATCTTTGATAAATACAATATTTCTTTTCACTTTTATGCGGATGACATTCAAATCTATTTTGAACTGGCTGAGGATGTCACGTTGTCGTTGCAACACTTCTCCGATTGTATGAATGAAGTTAAAATCTGGCTACTGAGCAATTCCCCCATTCTAAATGATAAGAACACTGAAATTGTAATCTTTGATACTCCCTCCTCTCAGGCTGAACTAATTGGTATTCTTGGGCCCTTTGCTGACTCCCTTTCTGACACTGTGAGGAACCTGGGTGTTGTCTTGGACAGTTCCTTCAAGTTGCACAAACATGTGTCCTCTGTAGTTAAATCGAGTTTCAATCAATTACGTCTAACCTCTAAGGCCAAGCCCTACTTACCACGTAAGGACCTGGAGAAACTTATCCATGCCTTTTATTACATCAAGGTTAGATTACTGTAATTCCCTTTACACTGGTCTCAATTCTGCCCTTGTTCACAAACTGCAGCTCGTTCAAAATGCGGCTCTTAACTGGAACTGGCAGGTTTGAGTCTATTACTCCAGTTCTTTCCGACCTGCACTGGCTCCCTATTAAATTTCGTATTGATTTTAAAATCATATTGCTCACTTTTAAAATCATAAATAACACCGTGCCCAGCTATCTTACGGATCTCCTCAGCTTTTATACCCCTGGGAGAGCGCTTAGATCAGCAGGCAAAATGCTCCTGGTGCGACCTAGATCTCGGCTCAAGACCAGAAGTGACCGCGCATTCGCCGCTGTCGCACCCTACCTCTGGAATAACCTCCTTCTAGCTATTCGGGCGTCTGATTCAATTCAATCTTTTAAATCTCGATTAAAAACGTATTTGTTTAGCCTTGCTTTCCCCGCCTCCTAGAGCCCGCATTTTTAGTGTATTGTAACTTATCTTTTTCGCTTTATTAATGTTTATAATGTTTTAGACTTCAGCCTTTTGGGTTGTGCCTACTACGCCTGGTGTATTATTGGTTAGTTATGTCTCCCGCCTGTTAGTATATTTTATTTGTATTTTGTATTTTGTGTTTTGTACTTGTATTAATTATTGCTCTTAACTCGTTCTGTGAAGCACTTTGGCATACAGTACCTGTGGTTTTTTAAATGTGCTATATAAATAAAATTGTATTGTATTGTATTGTACAAATAAAGTGTTCACATTTCTCCAACGTTGTCTTCCCAACAGTTTCACTAACATCTACACTGGATGGCCAGGAAGCATTCACGATGTCTTCTCCGGCGCTGATAATTGGTGTCTGTCTTGTGTCAGTGACATAAGACACGGATTTAATGCGACATGACCATTCAAACAGCAGTCGCTTTCTAAAACATCAGATATGTATCGGATTCAGTA
>NW_005187784.1:166998-168754 GCF_000239375.1 Pundamilia nyererei | reverse complement strand
ATACACACCTTGAAAACTTGACTTAAAACAGCGTTTCTGAGACACCAAACTTCTGCGTACTTCATGCAACAATAAAATACCTCATATTTGTGTCTGTGCTGCTGAAACACGGCACGTCATGTGTTTTACTTTAGGAAGCTCCCCTCTGGAGTGTGTTTATGAGCACTCACGGTGGTCCAGGACTCCGGCTGGATAATGGTCGGTCCTCTCCAGAGTCCTGAAGTGGACGGCACGGCTGGGTGGGCTGTCACCGTGCGGCCCAACGGACTGCACCTACATCCAACAAGGGGGAAAAAAAGTATTTAGAGGGAATGTTAAGATATTTTTAAGCAAAGGTAGAGCCAAGCTGATGACAGCTGAGCACAAACTCTGGGTGCATTCTTACAGTGGCATTAACAAAGGACAACATTATGCAACGATGGTAAGAAACTGGCTGCCGAGGGTATATTTAGTGAGCGAGCGGTGCTTTGGCTTTTGGCCGTGATTCTGAATGATCATTGGAGGATGCTGAGTAAAAGCTTGAAAGGCAACAGAGAGAATATGAATTTAAGCTATAAGCTCATTTGGGGACATTTTCAGTCACTGGGAAAGATTATAAAATTAGGCTTTGTGTAAAAAATAAACACGTGTTAATGGTGTTTCACATTCAAATCGGGCTGCAGTGGAGTTTTGTAACAGGAAGCACTCAGTTTAATGCACACACAGGGAAATCAATCAATCACAGAGATAAAATTACATCCACACGAGGTCTCAATGTGCCACAGATGCTCTCTCCACCTACACAACACAGCCAACGGCAGTATGCAGCAAGTTTTCTGTGGAGTGTATGAAGTAAGTCCTTGAATTTAGAGTGTTTGTTCTCCTCTAATTCTACAGTCTGATGCCTGCAAAGTGTCCTCTGCAAGCTCTAATCTGTCCCCTCATCCTGGATAACAACACCCAACTCCATTGGGAAATTCATCCTTTAATTTTTAACCTCCCCGCACGCCAAAGGGAGGTCAGAGGTCAAATTCAGCCCCCTCTGGACCTCACCGGGCAGCAATGCATTGCTCAATGACACTTTCGCAGGACATCTGTCTGCTGACGAGCACATTGAAGCAAGTCCTGCAGCTGAAGGACAGTCTGTAGTCTGCGTCAGTCTGTTAGGCTATAATGGAGCATAAAAATTTTAATAGCACCACGATAATGGAGTCACATTAGAGACTCCCTCTTCAGAGAGGAGCTGCAGTTTTAGTTTAAACTTTCAGAACAGAGACGTGTCACTGTTTAGGTTGATCAAACACTGACACTTGATTTAAGAAAAAATGCTTTGTCATCATCTAAGAAAGTTTCTCAGCTGTGATGCAGATGATCCATCTATTCGCTAACCAAGCATTAAATGATACTGAAATAATTAACATAATTAAAATGGTAATTAATGTTTTTATGAGAGGTTCAGCAGTGTTTTTCAGCCCTGGATAAGCAATTTGTAAGGTTGCCAGGTTGTGAAAATATCAAATTATTTTACATTTATGTGGACTTGTGCTTAAAATATGAGTTTATAATCAGCTTTCAGCTTCATTACACTGAGTAATACATAGATATACAGTTTTGGTCAGACGTTTACATCCACTCATCATAGGCATGAATGTCGTGGTAATTTTGGGCTTTTAATTATTTCTTGGAACTGTTCTATTTCTAGGCTGGGATGATTGTACAGGATAAATCTTTAATGACTTTGAAAAACAAGAACTGGGTAAGTTTCAATTCAGTTATC
>NW_005187784.1:150636-158430 GCF_000239375.1 Pundamilia nyererei | reverse complement strand
TCCTCTCAATATTTATTTATTTATTTATTTAATTTTCAGAACAAGCTGCATCAGGTCATCAAGGATTTATTTATACGTTACACTGCATGTCCATGAAACAGGCTAAAATGAGCTTTCAAGGTGTAGGTCTTAAAGAACAGGAGGTAAAACTACTTGTTTCAGACAGAGGATGAACTGAGGAGCTCTATAAACAACCAGTCACAGTTTTTTAAACTGTGAATCATGCAAATGTACTCTAGCTGACTCACAGAATGAAAATAAAGAAGAAAAGGATGATGATAGGTCTCTTTTTTCCATACACAGAGGCAAAAAATCTCCATTTCAAAGCACTTACAAAGACCAAATTGTCCAGTTTTATTTCTAAATGTATGGCTTTGTTAATATATCATTTAGACCTCATGTCTATTTGTACAAACATGATGAACATTTTCTTACCTTATGGCTCAAAACTATGAGTCCCTTTTTGCAACATGCTGAAAATTCTTTGGTCTGGCATCTAAAAGATTGTCCTGACCTGGACAGACACATACTCTTGTGACACAAGTTCATTCATTTAAGGTGCACAGAGAAGAGCATTAATCTGAAGACATTAAAGTTCTTTTGCAGCAACTTTTGTGGAATACAGGACTTTATTGTTTAACCCAAATGGTTTGGCTTAGCTTCCATGATTGTTGTCAATTTTTTAAAATTTGCAAAGTTAGGAGGACACAGACAGTTTTTCTTTAGTTGTTTCCTGTTTTATTCTGCTGGCTGATGTCAAGTCTACCTACTTCCTTTTTCTATTTTTCTATTTCTCTGTTGCTTTAGCCACTTCCTGTTTTATTCTGAAGTCTCAGCCAGTCTTACACTTCAGTCAGACGTACTTCCTGCCTGTTTTCAACTGCTTTTTCATCATACCTGTGTTCAATCAGTAATCAATCTCTTAATTTTTGAGGTTTTGTAGACGTGACCGCTAACCACATGATGTTAACTTGTGCACCATTTTTGGACACCTGGCTAAAGCAAAAGTGTCATTCAATGCCCGTTTTCCTCCATCATTTTTCAACTATTTCTATCATAACAGCCTAAAAGAAACATTTGAAATAATATCAAGAATGTGGAAGCTGGCAGACACGTCAGTGAGCCCCCAGCAACCATCTATAACTAAGGGAAAATGTATATTCCCCATCTACCTGGCAAAAACTTTGCTGTGATTGATTTTGTTGCTAGCAGATTGCTGTGGCCGTAATTTGAATTGTAGTGATGGGCTTGCCTACAAACACCTGCTCTCTCAGGCGCCGTGAAACTGTGAAAAGTGTGACAGACCAGAAATGGAGAAGGTTTGCCTTCAAAACAAAAGTTGCCTCTTTTGAAGAACGCTGGCTTCTCTTTGAAACTTCTCCATTTTCAGTTCACATTGCACATTATCTAGTTGTGTAACAGTGAGTGATTTGTAGGAAAATATGGAAAAAATACAGGCAAATGGAGGAAGCTTAGGCCTCACTCACACAGACCTAAGGATACAGACCACCCCCTCTCGTTAAACACTGGTTGCTAGGGAGCAGTGTGTATTCCCCAACTGATTGGCAAGTGGTTGCTGGAGGTTTCTGGCAGTGAGACATCACGTGAGAAACCTCCTTAACTTTGCCAGATTGCCTTGTTGCATTCCTCAAACTTCCCAGCCATCATTCCTGGTTTTCCAGAGTTTTTTCTTGTTTCCTTGTGTACAGCTGTGGGCTGAACACTGCAGTCCTGTTCACGGTGCGTCCTGCATGTCGTTCCTCCTCCTGGGTTTCACAACTGCTCCAAAATACTTCTGAATTATCAACTTCTTCTTCTTTTGCTATTTTGTGTTTTGTAAGCCTACATTTGCATAAGACCTTTTGTAATGGCAGTGTTTATGGGTTACATAGCCAATAAAAATGGTTAGTTACACCATTACACACCTGGCTTTTAGAAAAAGATACCATCCAACTAATACATACATCAGTCTAATTAGCTATTAGCTATTACATAGCTATCATTAAATAGGTAATAGCTATTAAACTTCACATTGTGTGTGTGTGTGTTTTTCTCTCACCTGGACACTGTAGTGTGTGTCTTCGTCCAGGTCCCACAGCACACACCAGCGGCTGGACGTGTTCACCTCTCGTATGGAGCGCTGCATCAGGCCGTCCTGCCTCTGGAGACAGGATATGTGCACACATGAGGAATACATGTGGTGGATGCTTTTGCACACACAAAGACATTAATGTGCCACACTTACGGCAAATTTAAATCAAATCTCGGGATCTGATCAGCGTATCCAGCTGACAGCTTAAGTATTATGATCTAATAAAAGCAGTAATGGCCTCGTACGTTGCTCGAGGCAGATAGTGTTGTCTTAAAAGGAGAAGAATCTTTTCTGTTTTCTTTTAAAGTAAACTTTGCTAAACTAATTTACCAATAAAAAAAATCATCATTATGTCACATTTAAAGGCAAATACTTGAAATGCAAGCAGAATCCCTGCAGTAACAAGCAGCTTTGCCTCATAGAAATTCACCTCACACCCATACAGCCCCAATGGGAGAAATTAGGTCTGCAGGCAAGGTAACACCAGCAATAGTCATTCAAAATAAACAGAAAAACACATGTTTAGGCAGAGATGCTCTGTTAGCATAAGGAGCTGCAGAATTAATGAAGAAATGTCACTTTCTGGATCAGCAGGTAAACAGATGGTGACCCCGTGGAGATAAATTTTACTTTTTAACAGCTGTATTTAGTGAAAATTTGGGGATGGGTGGATTTATAAATTGTAAATACAACACAGACATATTATCATCTCCATTTTTGCAATCAGAAGGTAAAACACAACAAGATAATTATTAATTTAGAGCCATGCTTTAATTCAAGTCCACAATTGAATCAGTTTTAGCTCCATTTTTGGTCACCACCACCTCCCTGGGGAAATATCTGAGTTTTCAGCTGCTTTAGCACTGAGAAGATCACATTCACCGTGTTTATTTAAAGTCCAGTGATAAAAGGTGCCTGCAGAAGAAGACAAAGTTACTGGAAAGACAACACAAAGCAGTATACATCCATGAGGGGCTGCGAGAATCGAGGCAAGAACATTTTCACAAGGTTACCCACCAAACTCTACAGTTCATATCTTTAAAATGAGCTGTGGATTCAGAGGGTAATATGTAAATACACGGTGCACGTGGATTCAAAGTAACAATTGCATTTCAAATCCTTCATGTTATGTGAACATGAAGACTGGTGGAGTCCCAGGACCCTGAATTGATAAGAGGAAGAAAATGGATGGTTAATAATAATAATGTCTGCAGAGGATTCTCTGCCAGGCAGATATCTGCACTATATTTATGGAGTAAATAAACTTACTAGTAGTTCAGTAAAATTAAGAAAATGGCAAAAAACAAACAACAACAGAAAATACAAGGCTTCCACTTAACGTGGCACCATGGTAACAGCAGTTAAGATGCATTTTGGTTCTTCATTCCCCCTCGGACACAGAAAAAAGCTAAGAGTTTCCAGCATAATTTGCATTTGTGTTTGTGTGTCTGGAATTGCTAAGCCAACACAATGAGACCTGATTTTAGCCTTTAAGAGTGGTGATCTTGATAAAACTGCACATGTGGCAACGCTTGATTGCAGTTCTTGCGGCCAAGTGTGGCACAGCTAGTTATTTGAGTTAATTTAATTAATTTAAATTCAATTCAGTTTTATTTATTTGGTGCTAAATCACAACAGCAGTTGCCTCAATGTGCTTTATATTGTAAAGTAGACATCCTACAATAATACAAAGAAAACAGAGAAAACACGACAATCAGTCCCCGTACAGGCTTGGCGAGAATGGGGATGAAAAAACTCCCTTTTAACAGGAAGAAACCTCTGCCAGAACCAGGCTCAGTGAGGGAAGGCCATTTGTCACAACTAATTGGGGTTAAGGGGGGGGGGAAAAAAGACGAAAACATGTTGTGGAGAAGAGACAGAGATTAATAATAACTAATGATTAAATGCAGAGAGGTGTATAAACACATAGCAAGTGGGGAAAAAATCAAGTGAAGAAGAAACACTAAGGGGGCAATCACTCTTTCACACAGGCCCAGGTAAGTTTGGGTAAATTTTTCTTCTCCTAATAATCAAAATTATAATTTAAAAACTGCATTCTGTATTTATCTTGTTTAGCGTGACAAAAAAAAAAAAAAATCATGTTTTTGTGTGGCTAAGTTTTCCCGACAACATGAGACTTGCACGAGACTTTAATTGCTCTGATTGGAGACTCTGTATGAAGGAACCTTTAACTGTCTTCTTTTTAACTGCAGACATCCTGATGAGCGCTGCTCAGAGATAATTGGTGTTCACACAAAAGCACCAGCCTGCATTCTTGTTTTTGAGATTGTAGAAAATGGCTCATAATATATTCAAGCTTTTCGTTATTGTCATTTCCGGCCATTACACACCAATTACACCAAATATTCTAAAAAACCACCAGCTCGGCATCAGAACAGCTCATAATGAGGATTTTTTAACAACTGCTTGGTAAGCATCATCTAGCGACAGCTAGTCCAGTTTGAGAAAGTTTCCCAGATTGCGAACGTGCCTGTGGAGCACTGAAGGCTGAGGAAGAGTCAATAAATAGAAAGCTGTCAGGATGCTCGAGGCTCTCCAGATGTCTCGCGTGGAGAGTCAAAGTGGTGTTTGCTGCTCCTCTGGCAGCCCTGCAGGCAGCGAGTCAGCCAGGACACTTTGATCTAAAAGGCCGTCATATAAAAGTATATACTGAATCAACGGGGGTTAAAAGGATCGTTAATCAGCACCAGTGACTCAGCTGTGATGGAGGCATTACCATTTTGGAATAAAAACTCCAAAACCATCTAATTTTGAAAAGTGCCGCTGACGTAACTCAAGATACGTTCTAATTTTCAGGTTTTGTCAGTTTATCTCATAGGCACATTTAATTCTGCAGTTTTAAGTAAGACAGTAAACCAGGAAATCAAAACTAATGGACACTTGTCACAGCCATCTAAAGGTCTGTGCAAAAGTCTTGAGCCACCCCTTTTTCCTTTATATTTTTTGTGCCACAAAGGTCAGCTCCAAAATAGATAACCGCTTTTAAAAAAAACTGGTCATTTTTATATATATTTTCTAATTGTAGTTCACATAGGAATACCCATGGGAAAACAGATTTTTTCTAATTCCTAACAAGCAAAAGAGCATTTGATGATGAGCGTTTTATACTGTTTGATGACAGAAGAAAGTAAAGCCTGCAGGTTTGAGGTGCCTGCTGAGAGTCAGTCTTTATATTTTCAAGGTAGGTAAAACAAACGTTCTACATTGACAGACTCTCTGGTTTTAGTTGATTTCATGAGTGTTTTATAATCCCTGCATCCATTTACAGGATGGAAAAAATAGGATTTTTAAAGTATGCATAATTCAGTAGTTTGTAGAACCACCTTGGGATCAGCGACAACTTGAAACAATACATTTCTGTATGTCATATCAGTCTCTCACATCGTAGAGGACTTTGGGTCTGCTCTCCTGTCCATGCAGCGGTGCTTCGGTTCATTGAGGGTTTGAGGGCATTTATTTATGCACAGCTCTCTTTTGCCAAGCCACAGCATTTCAATCAGGTCGAGGTCTGCACTTAGAGGTGGTCATTACTTTGATCCACACTTTAACTGCCTAACAGATGTCTCTAGAGTACTTTGGTATGCAGGGGAGTTCATGATTGACTCAACGACTGTAACTTGCCCAAATCATTATGCCTCCACCTCTATGCTGACAGCGGGTATGAGGTGTTTGTGGTGATACGCGGCGTTTGGTTTTGTGCATTATGAGCAAACATAACAAACTTTATCCTCATTCCAGGGATTTTGTGGGTTGTTAAGAGCAAAGAGGCTTTCTCCTGGAAGCTCTTCCAAAGAAGCCATACTTTTTCTGTTTCTTTCTAATTGTACTGTCATGAAGTGTGGTGTAGCTCTTTTTGCAGTTTCTCTGAGCATTGCACAGTCTGACTTTGGGGTGAATTTGCTGGGACGTCTACGTCTTGAAAGACTGTGGCATTGTGATTTCTGAAGACCAGCAAACTGCCCAAATGTCTGCTTTTATAGAGGTGCTCACACTCGATTATCAACAACTGGCTGCTACAAACCCTAATGTGTGCTCTTGGAAGTTCTCTGACAATTGAAGTAAATATTTTCTTGTTCTTGCAGGGGGTTTTGAGCTTTCTTTTAATTTTGGCAGCAGTCTTAAAGTTTGATTTGTCAGGGTTCAGCTTCAGACACTTTAAAAAGGAACAGAAGGCACCTTTACTTCAGTAAAATGCGACCGTGAAGTCTGCAGGTGAACACAAAGTTTGGGTGCATCGCTATTTTTAGGTCAGGAAAGAAGTCAGCAGCAGCCTAATGCATTTCAGAAGGAAAGTGGTGCAGAAAAACAAATCTCTCCTCTGATGTTGTCACAGTCTGACAATCTTCTTCTGGTACAAACATCACAACACAAGTTTAAAACAGGCACTCTCTGCAGGTTTTATTTGATAAGCATTGCCCTTGCACTAATCATCAATTAACCCTGTGTGTTTGATATTTGAAGTCATAGAAACCAGGACTGCTGGGAGTCTCAGACACAGAAACTTAAACTGGGTTACTTCATGTGTTTGTGTGCTTGGGAGCGAGGTTGTGTAACGCGTGCATCTTGGCAGCCAGCACCGTGGGATTTGGAACAACTTTAGATGAGTGAAGCAACTCTTTGTCTGGGCACATTCACTCGTCCTGCTTCTCCTTCACAAACAGAAGGCTCGGCATGTCACCGAAAGATACTGTGAATGAAATAATCCCACAAAGCAGCCACGTTTGAATCCTAATCAAGACTTAAGCCTGATGCGAGACCACTCTTGCAATAAGGAAAATAGAAATGGTAGAAAACATACTTGATTGACAGAGCAGCCTTTTATATAACAGCATTTTTTGCCCTTTTGTAGCAGCTCACTCTGATCCAAGGCAACCTTTGATGACTAACAACGGAAAATACGGGCTCGGTAGATAAAACCTGCAGCACGGATACCCGCTGCATCCACCTGCTACCATCACCTCCCCGATTAATATTTGAGTAAGTGTTTTTTACATAAGTGCTTTCTGAGGTTAAAGCAGGAGATGTTTTACATCCCGATCCTGTATTTTCTTGAAAATGCCAAAAGGTTGATGGATTCTGACTCAGATGTGAGGTGACTTGGGAAAAAAAACCAAAAAGAAAGAATAAGAGTTGTTTGGCATCGACACCGCTGTGGATGTTTCTCCTGTGAGACGAATCCTGGCCAAATAATTTCCGCTAATGGAGACGACACCCACTCAGAGCTCAGCTAATGTCTCATTCTCCTTTTGCCAAAACTGTAGGTGGTGAAGACTGATTAAAATGAGCCAAGCTGAGCTAGCAGCCGAGGTTTTTAAGAGATCTCAGACAGACAAAATGTTGTTATGTAACAGCAGAATTAATGTGAAACGTCTCTTACGGTGACGCAAACTTCTTGTACTTTAGGTGACAGTTGTGTTCTTTAAAGGTGCTACGTGGAAGGACTGCAGCGTTTAATTAAATGAAATGTAAGCAATGAATCGATGAATTCATGAAGAAAAAGAAATACATTCTGAACAATCATATTTTGTTCAACCGCTCATTAATGCAAATATCTAATTAACCAGTCAGCTGGCAGAAACTCAATGTATTTACACAAGTGGACATGGTTAAGACGACCTAGTGAAGTCCAAACTGAGCATCAGAATGTGGAAGATTATGTTAATGTGGTAATATTGTTGATG
>NW_005187784.1:147861-150421 GCF_000239375.1 Pundamilia nyererei | reverse complement strand
CTAGTGACCTGAAGAAGAGAAACTATTTGGTGAGCATCAGTTCACTGAGGGAAAATGCCTTTTTGATGTCAGAGGAAAATGACCAGTGTGCTTTGAGCTGATAGGAAGGCAACAATAACTCAAATAACCACTTATTACAACCAAGGTATGCAGAAGAGCATCTGAACAGCAGCAGAAGACCACACCTGTAAGCTGAGAGCAGTCTGTATTTCTTCTTCCAGATGTTAGGGTCAGAAAGAGGACAAAATACACTATTGTTCTATTGTCAGCTGTCTGAAAGGCAAACAGACAGCTGTATGAAGTACAGCTGAACACAGTATCTATAATACTAGACAGAGCAGTAATGAGTGAATTCATGGCTTTAAAAAAGCATGTGCTACCAATGTGTCTGTTGCTTTCAGCTATTTGTTGGAGTCTTTTTTTCCTGAATTAATTAAATACCTGCAACTTCTTATGAAGATCTCCAAAGCCCATTTTTGCATTAACACACCGTTATGCATGTGGCCCAACAGCTGTGCAACTAAATTATTTATGATAAATTACCCCAAACACAGGCAGAGCATATGACTTTTGTTAACCTCACACAGTTGAGCTGACACACCAGTGCACAGCTGTGGATGTCTTACTTGTGAGCGATCTTTTCCCCCTCAAATCCACGGCAGGATCTTTCCTCCTGGGGGATATTTAAAGATCGATTAATTCGATAATCAGGTTTTTCTTGCTAATTGGATACTTGGAAAGTCCTTCTTTTGGCTGCACCTTATGTAATTAAGAGATTTGGTTTTTTATTATTACCTACGTCAACCAGTAGCCATCCTTGACATTAATGAGCTCCTTAAGAAGTAAAATGTTAATGAGCAAATTCCTCTGAGAGGTTTCCAAACTTTCCCACCCCTCATGACTCAAAGTGTCTTTGAGCTGAATGCTGACTGCCTACCCGGCTAATGAATGACGCAGCATTTTAATAAATCCCAGAAGACAGCAGCAGGAGGACAAAAGAGAAAGAAGTGAGCTCTCGTGAGATCGAGATGAGCATGAGAAATACATAATTTATCTTTGAAAAGCTGTTCCAGCCCCGAGCATGGCACCGGTCCAGCTTTTCTGGGCATTCAATTCATAATTTGGATCCCTGCAAAATTAATCGGCCTTCAGCTGAATGAGAGGGCACATCAGGATGTATTTGACATTCAGTTTAAAAAGAAGAAAAGGCATGGTCCATTGGCTGTGCATGCTCAGTGTATGCATGCAGCGATGATACGAGGCTGCTGTATTGTACCTGCTGTGAGATGGCGTATCCGATGACGGTGTCTCCCTGAGGGACATTCCAGGTCACCATGGCCGAGTGTGCCCTCAGCTGGGTCACCGATACATTCACCGGGGCTGCTGGCACAGCTGTTAACACACACACACACACGCACACACACACACACACACATTTATATAGTTTGTTAGCGACGGTCAGTGAAGGCCAGGTAACACATGCAGTCTGCAGAGCATTTAAACTGAGATGATCACAAATATGTAGGCACACCAACATTACTTGCAATTCATTTATGGGCTCCTTTTTAAGTATTTATTTATGCCTTTATTTGATCAGGATAAACAGAACAAGTGGAAGGAGAATGATCAAGAGCCTTAATCGAAGCAAGGAGGACCTAAACCTTTGGTCCATTCAATATATATATCAATCAGTTATAACATTATTACCACCTGCCTAAAATTGCATTTGTCCACCTGACTCATCGAGGCATGGACTCCTCTTTACCCCTGAAGGTGTGCTGTGCTATCTGGTACCAAGATATTAGCAATAGATCCTTTAAGTCCTGTAAAATGTGAAGTGAGCCCTTCAGGGGCCAGACTTGTGTGTCCACCACATCCCACAGATGTTTGAGTGGAGTGCATAGTAGGGCTGGGCCATATCATACCGTTCACGGTAATACCGGTATAATGTTATAAGAAAATGAAATATCGCAATAGAATATGGGTAAAACGCGCATGCGCAGTGCCTTTGTTTTCATACGCACATGGCGGAAAAAGCATGGCGGAGACGGAGAATGAGAAGGCCGAAAGCGGATCGTTGAATGAAACAGATTAACCAGAATTGGTTTGTAAAAACGTCGCAGCTCCAGTGGTGTGGAACTGGTTTGGCTTTTGTCCGTTAGATACACACCAAAGCACATTTTTTGGTAGAGCATGCAAGCGGGCCGTCGTTATTACTGTTATTACCAAACCGATTTTATGTGGTACACGGCGCTCAAAAATCTGTCAAAAAATGTTTTAGTACGACTTTGCTAAGCTACAGTCTGAACTCTCTGTTACGCCTGATGGATTGTCGGAGCATTACAGCTACCGTAGTCGGGAGCCTCGCGGAGTAATACATACTGTGTTTCAACATAAAATTATGGTATTGTGTGTGTATAACCTCTTTTTAAGTTTTGTGGATATTATACATGGTTATGCTGAGGATATGTCGGCCAATTTCCACTGGAAATGCCTTTTGGCAAGTAATTTGCATTTGCACTGTTAAATGTTTATATAGCTTTAATGCACATAAAAAACA
>NW_005187784.1:146422-147527 GCF_000239375.1 Pundamilia nyererei | reverse complement strand
GTGGTCTAGTCTGATGCTCACATGCCCACTGTTGGTGCTTTTGACACTGTGCAAGGGTCTGCATGGGCATCCAGAGTGATCTGCAGCTATGCCGCCACATACGCAACAAACTGTGATGCTCTGTGTATTCTGTCAGAACCAGCATTAATGTTTTCAGCAGTTTAAGCTACAGTGGCTCGTCTGTTGGATTGGACCACTCGGGCCAGCCTTTGTTCTCCACAAGCATCAGTGAGCTTTGGCCACCCATGACTCTGTCGGTGGTTCACCGCTGTTCCTCCTTTGGATCGATTGTGATAGATACTGACCACTGCAGACCAGGAACACCCCACAAGAGCTACAGTTTTGGAGATGTTTTGACTCACTCGTCTAAGTCATCCTCAACTTTGCTTAGATTCTTACACTTGTCCATTTCCCTGCTTCTAACAAGTCAACTGTTTTTCACTTCACCTGTCTGTGGTCATAATGTTGAGCCTTTTCAGTGTAGAGACATCCAGCTGCACCAGATGTTTTGTGATTTGCTTCCAATTACTTACAGGGGTATTAGTGAAGGCTGATGCTGATTTTGATTTAAAATCTTTCCCATAGTAAAACTGAACCAAAAGTTTAAAGTCAAATTTTAATATCTCTGCATCTGCGAAGTGTTCAAAAAGCTTTCAAGTCTTTATCTCTGTCAGGAAAATCAATCCATTAAGGATGGATTCAATCATATGAATAATGTACTCCAGCCCCCTGGCATTTCATAAAGACCGTTCTCCCATTTATTCATAAAGAAATACAATTTAAAAATGGCTTATGACCTAGAACAGAAGCTGTGCATTTGCAGAATTATAAGTGAAACTGTATTTAACTGTAAAATAGCATTATTATGATAATAATTTAATGTACTCTGCCAAAAGTACAAAAGTATTCATTGCTGTTTGATCGGTTCCACACCTGAGTGTCAGGACTTGCTCCAGTGGATCAAACAACAGATTTGAGAGGTCCATGGATCTATTCCAGCCCAACTTTCATCTTTCACAGAAATTCTAGCAATTATTTGCAGTCCCTTCATTTTAAAGAGGCCATATGCTAACTGGGAGGTAACTGGATATTTTAAAATGTAAAA
>NW_005187784.1:125221-126984 GCF_000239375.1 Pundamilia nyererei | reverse complement strand
CATTTGTCCACAAACCTTTGCCCACATGGATCATCTGGACATGATGCCAGATGAGGACTTTAAATAGACAGTATTTAGGCATTTAAAAAAACAAACACATAATGAACACGTAATGAAAATATGCGGTGAAAGCACATCCTCCTCCTCCTCCTCACACCCTCCTTGTCTCTGCCAGTGACAGCCAAGATCCCCCCGAACTCCCATCGCGCTACGGTTGCTAAATCCCAACTGCTTTCATCTGCCAGCGCTGCAATGGAGTGCTCACACACTGAATAGACTTCTGCAATTACATTATACACAGGAGAAGAGAGGAGATGAGAGGGGAGGCTTGGATGGAGTCAGGAAGACAGAGGAAAAGAGAGAGATGAAAGAGAGGTGGATGAAAGACGACAGGAATATGACAGAGCAATGAATGAATGAGTCAGGAGGGGGGGAAAAAGAGATGGGAGAGCGAGAAGGAAGAGCAATTATCCTGGGCAGATATCAAGAGATGGGGATGGCGGGGTTTTCAATCTTTGGTTTTGGAGAGAAAAGACAGACGAAGGGCAAAGTGGGATGGATGGATGGAGGGGGGGGAGAAAGATCAATGTGCAAGGAAAAAAAATGGAGAGAGGGTGGAGGGACGACGGGGGTGGGGAAGTAGTATGTGGATATTGATTAAATGATGAAATACAGCAGTGATCAGGTGGATGTTAGAGCACATACACACACACACAGTTTCTACATGCCCTTGTTTGTCCTTCATGTTTGAGTCGGGTTTGTCTGATTACATATTTATGACCATCCATTTTTAACTTCTGGAATATTTCAGCACACATCTGGCTGCTTTTAAAGTCTGTGTTTCAAATTATCCTAACTTGAGATTTTCATTTGTTTTCTAAGATTATACATACACAACAGGCAATAAAATAAACTGACTTAATAAAAAAAACATGTCAATAGCACTCAACTCTTTTTATTCAAAAACGCCCCTAAAGCGGAAACGAGCTAAACAGCGGTTGATTAAGGGCTTAACTACATTTAAGTCCCGCTTAGTCAAGCTTTATTTATTTTTACTGATAATTTAGAATAAATAAACTATTGCTGTAATTACAATTATGTATGCACAATTATGTATTTAGAATTTTCAAGTTTCTTGTCAAGGAAAAAGTGACTCTCCCAATTATAAGTATAAGAGGTATGATCCAACTGAGCCAACCATCCATCTATCCAACCAACCGACCATCTATACAACAAACTATCCATCCCTCTCCAGCTTATCTGTGGTTGGGTTGGTAATTATAGGTAACCAGAGACTAGTGATGCGCAATGAGCAGTCACTTCCTGTGTGGACACCTCTTTAGCCTCTAGCCAACAGCCAATTTTGGGGGGCTTCCAATTAATCCAGGGTATCCGGTAAATGGATAACAAACAATACACAATGTCTATTCAAATCTGATTCCTCAGATTCTGTACACTGTTCACTCTTTACATCAGGGGTGTCCAACTCCAGGCCTCAAGGGCCGGTGTCATACAGGTTGTAGATGTGTCCTTCACCCAACGCAGCTCATTTAAACTGCTAAATTACCTCCTCAACATGTCTTGAAGCTCTCCAGAGGCCTGAGAATGAACTAATCATTTGATTCAGGTGTGTTGACCCAGGGTGATATCTAAAACCTGCAGGACACCAGCCCTTGAGGCCTGGAGTTCCCCACCCCTGTTTTAGGTAGATTTCTAAAAGGGTCTCTTTTGTCCTCTACAATACTTTTGTCAACACGTACCAA
>NW_005187784.1:120700-123310 GCF_000239375.1 Pundamilia nyererei | reverse complement strand
TGTATATATAACTTAAAAACAACAACAACTTCAGATTGTTTTCTTTGTTTTAATACGATCAACATAAAAAATAACGCTAGAGCCTGTGGACAGTATGTTCAAAATAGTACAGGCACAACATAGCTATTAATTACAAAACATTTCAAGCTATTTGAAAGTTCTGAGGACAAAGAACACACAAGCACAAAGTGCCTCAGTGATTCACAGAAGTATATCACAGATCACAGAACTACATCAGGGTGTCTCATGCAACACTTTCAGTGGGGTTGCATAGTTTATTTGACTCCTGATACCTGGCATCGTTTAGCTTTCACCAGCTCATCAATATCGATCATCACATCCTGAGCGGCAGCTAACTTCAGGATGTGATTCAAGTGCTTGTGCGTGAGCCTTGAGTGCAGTTTTGTTTTATTTATGTTCATTACAGAGATTACAGAGAAAACTTGCTCACAAAGATATGTGGTTCAGAACATGCACAACAGTTTTGCAGCAAGGGCTGTCAAGCTGGGGTAACCTGGCAGGAGATTCTGATAAAAATGTGTTCAAGCCAGCTGCAGCAAATTTGGCCTTCAAATCCAAGTCACACTGCAAGTCTATTATTTCAAGTTGGATCCTGACGGGCAGATCAAAGGGATTCACGGTGAGTCTTTCTCCAGTTCACCAAACAGGTGAACACTAACAGTCCCGTTATTTTATCTTTGAACCGCTTCGTATCTGCCACACTTTGGGTCGTGCACACATTTTTCAGATAGGGGAAGTGAGCTGCATCACCACCAGCGAGCTGTGTCTCCCACAATGACAACTTCAACTTGAAAGAACGTAGGTTTTCATAATACTGTGTGACAACTTTGTTGTGTCCTTGCAGCTGTTTGTTCAAGTTATTCAGGCGCTCTGTAACATCCACCATAAATGCAATGTCCTGCATCCATTCTGCGGAATGAAATTCTAACACTGGTTTGCCCTTTTCTTCTGTAAACTGTTCAATTTCTTCTTGTAAATCAAAGAAACGTTAGTCCTTTATTTATCCAGGTAAAAAAATCTCATTAAGATTAAAAATCTCATTTCCAAGAGAGACCTGGCATGATGTGGTCTTTCTCTCTGAGAAGGCTGTCAAACTGAGGGTGATTGAGGCTTCTGGATCGGATGAAATTAACAGTTTGGATGACCACCTTCATGACGTTTTCAGTGACTTGCAACACAAATCCTCCTGGTGCAAAATACAGTGAAAAGTCCAAAAATCACGTCCTCCATTTGCAGATTGCACTTTATCTCTGAACTTTTTTACAACGCCCGCGTTTTTCTCGATCACCGAGGGCGCACCATCTGTAGCCAGGCTGCCAGCACGGGACCAGTCCACTCTGACCCTGTCCAGCACACCGACGAGTGCGGTGAAAATATCAGCTGCATTCGTTGTTTCTGTCATCGGCACCAACTCCACGAACTCTTCGGTGACGGTCAATGTGTCGTCAACTCCGCGGATGAAAATTGCCAGTTGTGCAACATCTGTAATGTCCGTGCCTTCATCAATTGCAACTGAAAACGCAATAAATGACTTTAGTTTTTTGCTTCAACTGGCTGTCCATCCGCTGAAAGATCAGAAATCCTGTTGGCAACTGTGTTTCTTGTCAGGCTGATATTTGCAAAGGCCTGTCGCTTTTCAGGGCACACAATCTCCGATGCCTTCATCATACATGTTTTTACAAATTCACCCTCACTAAATGGTTTTAAAGCTAGTGCAATTTTGTTAGCAATGAGGTAGCTAGCTTTCACTGCAGTGTTACTGATGGCTGTGAGTAAACACAGACTGCTGTTTCTTCAGACCCGCCAACAGTTCATTCACCTTCTCTCTTCTCCGTTGTCCTTGAAAGTTGTCATATTTATCGGCATGAAGGCTCACATAGTGGCGACAGAGGTTATATTCTTTGAGCACTGCAACATGCTGGGAACACACCAAACATACAGCTTTCCCATTCATTTCCTTGAATAAATAGGAGTATGACCATTTTTCTTGGAACACTCTGCATCCACTTTTCTCTTTTTTGACAGAGACATATTGGGGCAATGAGGGTGCCAAAGCACATCAGTTTTAAATTTCGCAGGCAAAACTAAGTAGCTCACAATTGCTATTGCGCCATCCAATGGACGCAATTGGAACAGCAGGTTCTTTTTTGAAAAATTGCAGCTCATTTTCATAATGCATTTTTTAAATTTTATTTGGGGCGCCTTTCAGAAACCCAAGGTCACCTTACAAAGAACAAAATTAATAAAAGGAACAGTAGTCATAAAATACATAAAATAAGTTAAAATTGCAAAACAGAGGTTGACAACAGATAAAATCAGCACTAAAGTGAATAAACCAGTTTAAACAGATGCATTTTGAGCTGTGACTTAAATACGGAGAGGGAGTCAATATTTCTTATGGCTGGAGGAAGAGAGTTCCAGAGCCGAGGACCAGAGCGACTGAAAGCTCTGTTCCCCATAGTAATAAGGCGTGAGGACGAAACAGTAAGATGAATAGCAGATGATGATCTGAGAGGGCGGGAAACAGTGGTGATATGGAGCAGGTCACACAAATATGAAGAAGCAGATTTATGGACACACTTGTATGTA
>NW_005187784.1:111331-119534 GCF_000239375.1 Pundamilia nyererei | reverse complement strand
TAACTGAGATAAACTGCTGGCATATTTGTTTTACATCTATACTGTCCAGTCTCTCCTGGTGGACATGGTACAGCCTCTGTAAACTAATATCCTGGCTTGCTCGAGGCTCTCTGACAGTTTCAATCAAAATTAGAAATGCTACTCTGAGACTGAGATAACTAATAGTGCTGCCTGTTGTGCAGTTAGTTTCCAAAACACTTATTCATGGTTACATATACTTTTAGATTGATGTGGGCCAAAACCTAGCATAGCCTGTAACGTTATTATGACACATCTTATGAGTGAACTTGACTTTAAGTGACTTACAGGTTTCTTTGAAAAATACTTTCTTATATCCAGGTTCTTCCTTTTTGCTGCCGTCCTCCTCTCCTCCTTGCAGGTCCTCGCAGCGCAGCTTTGCTGCCATTTGTTTATGTTTTATTGGAGTTTTTTTTATTGTTCTTGTCATATCAAACTGCAGTATTGAGCAAAATAAGTTGAAAAAAATCTCTTTGGTTCTGGAGTCAACATTTTAAAATAGGTTTTTGTTGCAAAGGAGAAAATGCACAACTTTTTTTCCCTCTACAGATTTTCAAAAAAGTAAAAAAGAAATGCATGTTTGATGCTGCCAATTATCAGCAAGAAAATGCAGCCTGTTCTCAATCCCAGGGTTTCAGATACCTTCTTTTGTCAAAGCATGTCTGGCATCTCCTTTTGCACACAGTGTCCTTCTGAGCCTGCAGCAGCATGTTTGACCTGCTAAAGGCTGAAGGTAATTAGTTTTTGTGGCACGTTCCTTCAAAAGCAGCCGTGGAATTAATAAATGCCACAAAACGTTATTGCATTTCTCCAAAGCAGACCTCAGAATGCAGAATAATAACCCATTTTTCAGGTCTTGGAGTTTCTCTCACAGCTCTGCTTGTGCTGAGTTTTGGAGACAGTAATCCTAATCCGGATTTTAACAGGAAAATAAAAAGATAATTTAACAGAGATGTGAAGTTCGGCCTGGATGTGCTTACTCTGGAGAATTTCCCTCATCTTCCCGTCCTTATTTGAAGTAAAAAAAAAACAACAACCCTCCCACACTGTGGTTTGATCTCTCCACACGGTGCTGTATCTGTGTGTTGTACTATGAAATGGACGAAAGCCAAATCTACTAAACATGGATTTTTTCGTCGGCCTCCGACCTCGTGTTTCTCTGCAGGACCACAAGATGAAAACAAAAACAAGTCCGGAGATGGCAGCTGTTTACCTCCGCTCGTCCTGGAGTACAGTACTCTGTGACGTGTGACTCGAGTCAGACGTTCAGCTGTAAATCACAGCGAAGAAACAGTTTGACGATTGACTCAGACAGCCTAATCTCACTAATGGCTCCCTACCACTCTCTGAGATGGATGGATGTCCGTGGATGTGCACGATCTAATATAGTAACATCCTCTCCATACTGATTAAATATACAGTATGAGTGCATTATGAGACATTGTTCCCCTCACTCCTCTTACATAAGAGCGAGACAGAATGAAACTTGTTGTTGCTTCACTTTGTGTTTTTTTTCTGTCCCTGGCTACCTTTGAGGTCATTTCGTGCTGCACTAACTTTCTTTGGTGTCTCTTTGCAACTGTTTGTGTTGATTTCCATAAAAGTCTTGATTCACCACTCATTTCTTTATGTTTTGCTCAGAAAACAGGAACTTAGGATGTATTGAAACGTACAAACATATAAGGCAAAAAACCCCAACAGAATTTGCTCAATTTTAATGAGCTGAAAGTAAATATTTGGTGTGACCATCTTTATTCTTCAGCAAAGTCTGAACTCTCTTAGGCAGCTTTCTTGTCATGTCTTTAAGTCGTCTTCAGGAATAGTTCTCCAGGCTTCTTGAAGGACATTCAAAGCTCTTCTTTGGATGTTTCTGCCTTTTGTTCTGTTCTCTGTCAACATGATCCCACACTGCTTCAATAATGTTGACAGTGTGTTTTTCTATCCAGGTATTATTTTACTGCATTCTCATGGTGAAAAATCTTGCTTTTGTTCATCAGATACTTACCAGATGGTATTACAAAGTGGATCAAAATCTGATGGCGCTTTTCTGTGTTCATAATTCATCAATTTTAAGTGGCTCAACAAAGAAAGCCCCCCAAACTACTTGGGGGACTGGACTGGGTTAAAAATGAGTGGGAAAGTAGCCAAAAGAAACACACTGGAAAACCTCCACAAAGTTTTAAGAACTACTGGTCCAGAGACAGAAAGTCTGGCTCCTTGGAAGCAAAAATATAAAGAAATGACAGCTGGCTCAAAACTTTTGCACAACATTGTATGTGTTCCTTTCTGTTCATTTTCAAACTATTTTTTGTAATTTTGTGCCAATTTTCATCCATCCGTGACTCTCTCTGGTCACTCTGTGACTGTTGTTTTCGGATGTCTTCATCGTGTACCACGGAGGCTCTGCTATGCTTGTGATAATTTTGTGTTCCCGCAACGTAATTTTCTCCTTCTCTGTGAACCATTTGCAAATCTTTTCAGTCCTTTTGTGTCATTTTTCCATCATTTTTGCCTCAGTTTGTTATTTGTTGTCATTCTTTGCCACTACTCATTTTTTAGGATGCTTTCGATTCTTGTAATAATTTTGCATGATTTTTCATTTGTTTTTGTTTTTGTTTACAACTGTCTGTTTTGTTGCTTTGTGCATTTTTTTTAACGTTTTTTGTGATTATTTTGTTTTTCTTTTCCATATTTTTTGTGCTTTCTGTGTCTCGTTATGATGAATTTAGGGTCATTTTTGTGTTGCTTTTCAATATATTTGTTACAAGGTGTAAGGAAGAGGACTCCCTTACTGCATTTATTTATATTATATGTATAGCACTTTAGAGCACACCTTTCACTTTATTAAAAGCACCTTATCAAGCACTTTATTTAGCATTGCACTTTAAGCATGGATTTGCACACAAGAAGTTTAAATATTTATTGGGAATTTTAAAATCAGTTGGTAGCCTTATTTCAGATCCTGCACAGCTGCTCCTCGTCAAGGAATGTGGTGGTTGTCTGTCAGGAGAGAAGAATGGTGATTGTGATTAAGGTTTACCAATAAGGAAAACTAATGCAAGTGTGTGTGAAATCTAGGGATAAAAGTGGTGCAAATAAGTGTTTGTAAGTTAATGATTACTCACCTTTCTTGCCTGTGTCCTCTTCAAGGTGTTTGGGCAAATGTTTCCCCGGGGGTCCAGACACCATTTAAAGGTTCCGGGAGAGACCATGGGTAAAGAGAGTGTGGTGAATCTTTTTGTGCTTGGGTTTCTGGGTTTTTATAATATTGGGTTTGGTGTAACATTAAAGTGTGAAGTATTTATTAATATGTAAATGTGAAAATGTATTTATGTATTTATTTATTCTTATTGATATATTGTATACTGTGGTGGAAGGTTGGGATTTAAGAATTTACCTGAGAGTGGAATAATGGTTAAGTCTGTGACAGCTGAACATATTTAAGGCTGCCAGTTGTCATTAGAGGGATTTTTTGTGCTGTGAAGAGGCTCGACCATTTAATTGTTGGAAGGAGAGCCGTATAGCGAATAAATACTTTGTTCCACTACACTTGCCTTGGTCTGTCTCACTGTGTTTCCAGCCGCTAAGGGCTGCCCTGTTACACAAGGACACTTCATTTTTTTGTTGTTTTTTCATTTGTTTAGTGAATCCGGAGACACTCAGCTTTTGTGGTTATTTTAAATGTTCTATTTACACTGTGCATTTGTGTTGTTTTCCATTACTTTTGTGCCTCTTTGTATACACTTTGTGCTTTCCATTATATTCTTGCATTACTTTCTTGTTTAGTGTAACTTTTATATTGTCACCTTTGAGGAAATTTTCAAATAGTGACTTTTTTGTTACTATTTGTGTAAATGTCATTCACTGGATGTCTGGATGTGACCAGGTGATAGTTTCTGTGATCATTTTGTTTTTCTATCTACATGGCAGAGCTATGCTTGTTGCTTTCCATACATTTATGTTTCTTCGTGATTATGAAAGATTAATTGAACCCTAGCGGCTGACACTACGAGTCCTCCTTACCCCTGGGCGTGTGCCCTGCATGTCCTATTAGGAATCCTTTCATGAGAATGGCAATTTACGTTTGCTGGCCTAGCAACTGTAAACTGTAAAGGGGTGGACATGGTTGGCAACGAGTCTTAGTACTATCCCCCACACCATAACACCACCACCACTAGCAGCCTGAATCTTGAAAGCATGGATCCATCCTGCCTTGTATTAATCTTGTTTATACCAAATTTTGATCCATCTGACTGTTGCAGCAGAAACCGAGACTCATCAGACCAAGCAACATTTTTCTAGTGTTACATTGTCTAATTTTGGTAATTCTGTGTGAATTTTCATTTAAATCATCAGGTTGCCATGGAAAGATAACGACAATCAGCACTGAGCTGAGGCAGTTATGTGAGGCTGAGCTGAGTATAAAGAGAGGCTTCGCTGCTGGAATAAAACAGCACTTTACCCTGCTCCTTTTAAAATAAATACCTCCTGTGTCTGCAGTTGGTGCATTTTTATGATCCCCCTACAAGCTCTATGCTCATCTTTCTGCTTTGTTCTCCTTTCTGGAGACCCGTGTAGGACAGCTTTCGTCTCACTCCCGAGGTTTTCATCAGGGAGCGGCGAGATGCAACAGAGAGAAACACAACTGCAAATAAATCTTGGGAATTTATTCTTGGCTTTGACAGCATACGGACTAAAAATATTGTCGTGCGAGGTCCAGTTACTTGACTAGACTTTTTAGCCATATCCCACGTAAGCTGGCAAGAGCTTTGCCACGCGATAAAGAAAGCTCAAATATAGCGACTCCTTTACAGACCACACACACTGGCCTTTTAAATATAAGTTTATAATGAAGGTCAGAGCTGTTGGTGGTGTCACAGTGGACTGCCTTATATTAAAAAGTGTGGCTAATACTCTCCTTCCTCTGTTAGAAATCCTAGCTTGTAATCACTGTAGAGTACAGATGCAATAACAAACTCATATTGAAGTAGTGCCAATCAGAACTAGACACTGAGTGCATGCCAAATAAAGCAACAAAGTGGCCTCTGCTGAATTCTCTGCTGGTACAAAGACTAAAATGTCACCCCAAACTATTCAAAATATCAGCTGAGCGTGTGCATGTGCAGCTTAAGCGAAGGACACAAACCTGCAGGTGTTTAAATTTTCATTTTTGAAAAAAATGTAAGTAGACTGACCTTGCACATCACCCACATTTACTCTTAATATCCAAATTAGTTTAGACTAGACACTCTTTGACCTATAACTGTTTTCTCAGTTTCCTTAATAAATAAGACTTGGGGTAACATATTCTAATTTTAGTTTGTCATTCTAGATGTGGGATATTATTTGAAGGTTGACTTAAGCAAAAAATTGGCTAAAATGAAAAGACGGCTAAGCGATGCGTATTTCTTGCCTCAGAGGTTTTCAGAAACACATTTTGCTGAAGCATCTTCTTAATTCGTAAGATGAAAATTAGCTCCAATGTTTGTTGAAATCTGGGACCTCACAATCAACATAAGCTATTCCTCTGCATGGTTATACAACCATGTAGGAGAAGGAGATCACTGTGTAGTACTGGCTGTCAAGCATCCATTGCAGTGATGCAAATGTGCCCCTATGGTCAAGCATATCGTTATTTTGTCAGAACCACAGGCATCCAGGTTCATGCATGAGGTGTCCTTTCGAGCGTGCACCCAGACAGACAGGGTTGTGACATCGAGCAAAAGGATCTGGCACTCCCAACTCATCATTTGCCAATATTCCTAAACCTAACCGAGTCAGGTTTTAGTGCCTAATGCTAACTACTGAAAGCAAAAGTTAAAAGTGAGTGAAAAAACAAAACAAATACGCATGTGAAGAACAAAATAAGCAAAAATGAAAACACACGATGCACTGTCTCCTAGCTGAGAAACCTGCAGCCTCCTAAGGCAGACTCGGTAGGTCTCTAAAATAAGACCTTTATCTCTCTGTGTTAGAGCAGCAACACCAGGGAGCAGATTCCTGAAATCAGGAGATGCAGCTGATAAATCAGCATTTCAGACCAGAATCATACAAAGCAAAAAGAGATGGTCATGCTCAAATGAAGACTTGTCACATGTTAAATGACTTGTCAGGCACAAGTCGTTAGCTGAGCAGTGTGTGGCTTCAGAGCCAGACGCTCAGTTCGAGCCTTCATAACAGGACTTCACTAACTGTCGGGAGATGTAGCAGTGACTGCGTCCATCTTCAATCTGTGGTCAGGATGACAACATGACGGCACCACCACAACAAAATATTAACTGTGGGTAATGTAACTCATTCCACATAATCCCCTGTAGGGCCCAACATACATAGAAAAGTTAAGACCGATACAGATACCAATACCTAATACTGATATTGATCCTTATACCAATACTGAGCGTAATACCGATACTTGGTTAAAAATCCGATACATTAGCTAATAATTTTTTTTGATATGTGTAGTTATTTATGAGTTCTTACTTACATGTCGTAACACTAATATGATATAATTGTTTTACTGACCCAAAAAGTGGTTGATTACATGTTTATGCCCGAAACTGCTCGAGTTGGCAGCTGGTGGTCTCCCAAACATGCGTTTTGTGAAACTATTCAACATCATTTGCTTTTTAGATTTTTACTATCGGCTAATACTCATATATCAGCAAGTAGCTAATATGAGGCCGTCCTGGCAGAGCTAATCCTCCTCATTTTTACTTTCAAACAAAGACATAAATTGGATCAAAAATGACTGATCATGCCTGTTGAGCAAAGATTTTAGATTTGCACATGTTGGAATTTTAATTTTCTGATTCAGGTTGGTCCCTAGTTTAACGCCCAGTGAACAAATTCCATTTGTTTCAGTGTTAAAATCTTTTTTATTTGACTGAAGACTCTTCAGCCAGTTAACATTGCTTATAATCCTGCTCAGAGTCTGGGATAAGCTAACATCCACCTCTTTTTATGGACTCTGTGGGTATATAAGGCATGCAAAGGAAGATACTTATAAAACAAGAACATACATAATCATAAAGGATAAAGCAACTAATTGTAATGCATTGTTAAGAATGTAACTCACACTGAACACAGATTGTTCTGCTAGCCAAAGCCTTTTGTTGAAAAAGCACAATTTTCAATCTCATAAAACATAGAACAAATATTTTTACACAAAGCTATAACCAGGTGTAATATCACCTGCTGCTTCAAAGTCATGAATCAATCTTTTTAAAATAAGACGCCGGTCGCTTCCTGAAGTGCTGCTGTCTGTGATTTATGGTGAAGGAGGGAAAAAAAAGGCTTCCTCCCGCAGCTGTTTGTCATGACTGGAAATCTGCATTTAAAATTAATGGGTGGCAGAGAGCAGGAAAACGAAGCGTGGTTAATGAGCTCCCATAAAGACATGACGTCTGTGACGTGAGCTGAGCAGGTAAAGGCCGTGTGGGGGGATATAAAGACATAGCAGCTCATTGGATAAATCGATACAGAACCTTGTAAGCGCAGATTAGCTGCTCTTTGGTATTCATCCAAAAAGAAGCATGTTAATTCGGTGCTATTTGCCAAAGGCTAGTTTGGATTAAACCTCATGGGAAGGTGCAGAGGAGGGGGGATGTGGCCAGTGGTCTGGGTGATTTAGGTGCATTCCTGCAACAGCTAATTAAACAGAGCAAAGGAGGAGTGAGAGAGAGAGACAGATTGCTTTGAAATTCTAATCCCCCGATAGGCATTCAATTAAGGTTGGGACACTTCAACTGTTAGTCTAGTTGAAATATGAGGCGTAAACAGAGCGCAGCATACGCTCCACTCACCTCAAATCACACAGGTGGACACACAAAGCAGTGTGTCAATGTAGAGTCGAACCGCTGTCACATACTTAAAGCTGTAGATGATAACGAAATATCGATAATCTTTCAGGGCCATCAGCTTATTATTACTGCATATAACGCCAGTTTTTACAGGCTAACATCCAGGTTTTCCCTCTTTTGTCCCACATGGTATTTACACTGATGGTTGTTATTTGTGTTTGGCATCTTTGCAAACTTTTGCAGCTTAAAAATGATGATGTGTGGGCTTTCAGCTGTCCATTTTCTGTGCAGAACACCACGTGAACAGTATTGCCTTTTCATGATTGCTTTCAGATCATACAAAAGAATGAAAATAATGAGGCCGTCCTGGCAGAGCTACATATATA